>NC_133391.1:158099190-158404547 GCF_047511655.1 Castor canadensis | reverse complement strand
CAATAGGAAAAGGGGACCAGAAACTAGAGAAAAGGTTAGATCAAAAAGAATTAACCTAGAAGGTAACACACACGCACAGGAAATCAATGTGAGTCAGTGCCCTGTATAGCTATCCTTATCTCAACCAGCAAAAGCCCTTGTTCCTTCCTATTATTGCTTATATTCTCTCTACAACAAAATTAGAAATAAGGGCAAAATACTTTCTGCTGGGTATCGAGAGGGTATGAGGGAGAGGGAGGGGACAGATTGGGTGGTAAGGGAGGGGGTGGGGGCAGGGGGGAGAAATGACCCAAGCCTTGTATGCACAAATGAATAATAAAACAATAAAAACAAAACAAAACAAAAAAACCAATGTACTACTTATGCAGCTATAGTTACATGAGAAGACATGGTCTAATGAAAGTAGAATGAGGACTGAGAGGAAAGATTGTGAATTGCTGAAGGGTACCACTTCCTTCAGTCTCCACAAATCTAAAATAAAACCTGAAATTTGTTACTGCAAGGAGAGGAAGACAAGGTAGTATGCCAGAAATGAGAGTGCCAGTATTAGTACAGCAGTAGCTTGCTACCACAGGTGCTTTGGCACAGACCTGCTCTATACTGTGCCTTCTACATCTGAGCTGTTTGTTTTTTTCTTTCTGCTTAGACCTGTATTACTTCCCATAGAGACACTTTTCAGGGCCACTCTGCATACCAAACAATATTATGAGGAATAAGGTCAGACTGGGAAGTCTTACTCATGCTGCTGGACAGAAGTTGACTGTCAACCAGTATCCAAAGTACCACTGAGACCAGAAAGACCAGTCAGAAATCCAACTAGGCATCCTAGTCAGTTTCAGACTTGAGGGTTACCACTCAGGTCTGCTCAGCACACTGGAGCAATTCATTAAACTTTTGGTTAAGTGAGCTAAATTTGATCCTTGAAGAAAATCCTTGCCAGATCCTTGAAGAAAACCAGATTGATTGAAAGCTCCCAACTTGGCCCAGCATCTCTATCCAAATGAAGGGTGAGAAGTGAGCAGGACTGCCAGCTAGAGCTCAACATTCAAGTTTCTATCTCAAGACAAGGAATGTGTTGTGGTGAGCTTGCCAGGTAGCTATAGCCCTTAACTTGTGGCCTGACCCAGTGTTATCCATGCAGGTAATAAGATAGCCAAGATAGCCGTTGAATTCTCTGAATATGGAAAAGCTCAGGCTCTGAAAGTGACAGAGTGCCTTCTAACCCACTAGCTGTTTTTGGAGAACCTATCATTGACCCAAGGGCTACTATCTACACCTGGAACTACCCCCACTTCACTCCAGTACCTGCCCAAATTCAGAACCACCCCCAGATTACATCTGTGCTACCCAGGGCAATCAGGGGATACATAAATAGTAGAATTTCAGACAAAATTCTGAGGACCAGAGATTGGAGGGGTACCAAGAGAACACAGAAGAATCCACTATTCTCTTCTACAAGGAAGATATACTGATTTAATTTTTAAAATAAGTTTTAATTTGCTTATCCCTCTTATGTTGCCAGTTTTTTCTCCTTACATTTTTCTTTCTTCTTCCTTCTTTTTTTCTCTTCACTTTTTCCATCTTATTTATGAACCAGCCAATTATTGTTCATTATATCTCCTTCTTATATTATTCTTAACATTCCCATCCTTTTCAATCCCTAATAACAGGACTCTCTTCCCAACAATTGAACTATATATCTACATGCTGAATTTTGTTTCCCTGAAGCCCTCACACTTCACTTTCCTTCTCCTCATCTTCCTTCTTCCCTGAGTTTTAACTCCTATACAAATAAGTTTTATTTTACTGAACACCTACTGTACCATTCAAACACATTAGTCCCTTTCATATATAATATGATCACTAATGCTGCTATTAGCTTCTGCTTCAGGTAAATATCTGGTTTGGTATTGAATTGATGAATTTGTTATTGCTAAGTTATACCCCAAAGGTCAGTGGTCAGATATGGCACAACAACCTAGCTACTAATCTCAAAATATAGATATAAGAAATATGAAAAGGCAGGTGAATATGACACTTCAAAAATTCAACAATCACAGACAAAGGATCTGATGGATAATGAAGAAGATTAAATATCAATTTATGAACACAAAAGAATAAAGATAAGATTGATTAATGAAATAAAGGAAGACGTGCAAAATCAAGGTAATAAAATTAAATAGGATACAAATAAATAGCTAAAAGAAATCGTATAGAGTTTGAAGAAGAAACTAAATTAAGTTAAAGTGAATGTAAATAGTTGAATGAACTCAAAGAAGATTAGCAGCTACAAATAAACAGTTAAATGAAATAAAGAAGACAATGAAAGACATGAAAACAGGAATTCAATAAAGACACAAAACTTGAAAAATAAATCAAATTGAAGCTCTAGAAATAAAAAGTTCCTGAAGTCAAATAACAAGTTCAATTGAAAACCTGATCAGTAGACTGGACAAAGTAAAAGACAAAATTGCAGGGTTTGAAGACAAAATAAACATAATAAAAAAAACCAGATGAATACATAGAAAAAATAAATATGAATGGACTATGCACAAACTGACTCCAAAAGTCAAACTCTACAAACCTAAATTACTCTGCAAAGTTATCATTCATAATTGAAGGAGAAATGAAAACCGTCCAAGATAAATAGAAACAAAAGCAATTTATGAGCACTAAACCAGTACTACAGAAGATACTCAATGGAGTACTATACATAAAATATGAAGATAAACATAACCATGAATGCATGAGAACAAATAAGCCTCACCAGATGAGTAGATAAGAAAACAAAGAGTAGGAAAAAATCAAATGATAAAAAACAAAAAAAGCCCTAAAACTGAAAGAAACAATAAAATGGTGGGAATTACAGACCTGAAAATAGGCAGGAGTAACTATACTTATATTTGATTAAAAAAAAAAAAGACTTCAAACCCAGATAAGCAGGTCACTCTATGTTAAAAAAAAGTAACAAAATATCAAGAGGAAATAATAATTGAAAAGTTAATGCACCTAATATCAGTGTACCCAAATTCATAAAACAAGAACTAAAGCACAGATAGACCCCCACCAGAATGATAGTGGGAGACGTTTATACCCCACTGTCACCAATAGATTTGTCGTCTCAACAGAAAATCAACAAAAAGTCTTAGAATTAAATGACACCATAGGCCAAATGGATTTACCTGACATCTACAGAGTATTTCATCCAGAAGCGGTACAGTACACATATTTTTTAGCAGACCATGGAACTTTCCCCAAAATAGATCATATTTTAGGATACAAAGCAAGTCTTAACAAATATAACAAAGTTGGAATAACTCCCTATACCCTATCAGACCACAATTGAATAAAATGAGAACTTAACAAAAAAAGAAACTATAGAAATATTCAAACACATTGAGACTGAACAATATGTTGTTGAATGACCAGTGGGTCATTGAAGAAGTCAGGAAAGATATTTTTAAAATTCTAGAATTTAATGAAAATCAAAATATGACCCACCAGAAATTAAAACAAAACAGAAAAACCTCAGCTAAATAACCTAATTCTGTACTGTAGGCAACTAAAATAACAATAACAAGCTAACCGGAAAACTAAATGAAGGCAAAAATAAAATTGTGGTTAAAATTAATGAAATAGAACAACAACAACAAAACTATACTCAGAATCAACAAAACAATAAATTGATTCTTCAAAAAGTTAAATAAAGTTGATAAACCTTACCAAATCTGACTAGAAACAGGAGGGAAAAGACCCAAATTAATAAAAAGAGAAGAAAAAGGGGCTATTACAAAAAATATCAATGAAATTCAAGGACCATTAGTGAATACTTCAAACATTATTAAATAAACTTGAACATCTAGAAGAAATTAAATTTTTAGAAGTATTTGAACATTCAAAATTGAACCAATTGGAAATAAACCACCAAAGAAGATCTATATTTAGCAAAGAGATCAAAGAAATAATATTCTCTTCACAAAGAAATGCCCAGGATCCAATAGATTCACCATTGACTTGTACCAGATCCTTAAAGAAGACCTGATACCAAGACTCTTCAAACTTTCCCATTAAATAGAAAGGGAAGGAACACTACCACATTCATTCTATGAAGCCCATATTATACTCATTCAAAAACTGGACAAGATGCACAAAAAATATATAATTACAGGCCATCCTCTTTAAGGAATAGAAACAAACAAACAAAAAAATCTAAATAAAGTACTTGCAAACCAAATTCAACAACCCATCAAAAAATCCTAACACCATAGTCAAGTGATGAATGTTGACGAGAAAGGCAAAATGATTCAATGATTCCATTTGAGTTAGTTCACTTCAGGCCACTCATTGTGGTACTGCAATATACATTTGAAAGCGCTTGAAAGAGAGGTGGACTTTTAAAAAAGAGGACTTGATATTTTCTGTGTTGTCCTATGCAACTGAAACTGAGAAAAATAATGTCATCTTGTATGCTGAGGACTCACATTTTTTATATGACAGGCAGTGAATTCTCTTTCAGACATAGAAAGGAAGCAATAAATCAAATAGTCAGAAATTATAGTTCCAAACTGTAGCAGAATGTCACTGGTCCTCTTTATGTTATATAGGTATATGATTAATACCAAAATATATTAATTGATTTCTTGAAAAGACTATCCTAACAGCAAGATTTTTACTTAGTATAAAAGCTATCATTACTGGACCAGACAGAAATGTTTATTTTTGCATAATATGTGAACTGTTTTGAATTTTCTTATGTCAAAAGATATGCATATATGTATCATCTTTTTGATTCCCTAAAATTCCAAAAAGATCACAAGCAAAGAAACAAATTTAATCACTATTAAATTGAAAAAATATAGTTTTACAAATTAAAGTTGTTCAAATGTGTGCATTAATTCTCATTTTCATGAAATTTATATATTCTACAAATGTTATATTTTCATTGCTTCCTCATTCCACAGTTCTTCTTTGTCATTATGTATGTGTGGATGTGCTGAAGAATGATTCTTTTAAACACAGAGAATGATGTCCTGAACCTTTCCTTAATAAGTTTCAACTAAAAATATTGTCCCAGACTTAAGAGTCACTGAAATTTGCATAGAAAGAGCAAACTATTAAAAGAAGATTGTCTTAGTCACTACAGAATGAAATATAAATTATCTAGGCTTTTAATTCTATCTTCTATTAAATATAAATTTTATACATGCATAACTAACCTATTTTTCTTGAAACTTTTTTCTTTAAAGAAATAGTGATTTTTGGAAAGTCTTAATAATGATCTCATTAATATTAGATTTATTTTAAAGAGTGATATTCAATATTCCCTTATTATCACTTTCTGACCTTATTTCTAACTTATTTTCAATATCAGAAAAGACAAATGATTGTCTCCAGTATATACATGAAATATGTCAGGTTGTTAACTTCCATTTATTTTCTTTTTAAATCTATATTTTGTAACAGGAGTGAGTTTCAATTTAGATCCTATGTGGGTTAATACTTTCCCCCTACATATTCAGTAAATCTCTACTGAGTTCCTATAAGGTGATAGAATATTAAACTCTGGAAAATAATTTTTTGCATCTACTACTTAAAATTTTGTGGCATAAAGTTATTATCTAATCTAATTCTTTTAATAAGCTATGCTCAGATTTCTTTTTTTTTTTTTTGCAGTAGTGGAGTTTGAACTCAGGCTGTCACATTGAGCCACTCCACCAGGCCTTTTTTGTGATGGGTGTTTTTGGGGTAGGGTCTTGTAAACTATTTGCCCAGGATGACTTTGAACCATGATCTTCCTGATCTATGCCTCCTGAGTAGCTAGGATTACAGGTTTGAACCACCAGCGCCCAGCAGAAAATTTTTTTACTGATAATTTACATATTGGAGAAGTTGAGATTAAAAGTGATTACATAATTTGTCTGAGGTTATTGTTGTTGTTAATCCTAATTGTCAGTTTGAATAAATTGAGAAATGCTGCAGAGATTAGTAAAGCAGGCCTCCTCCCATGTGTGTCTGTGGGGAGATTTCCACAGATAAAATCTTTAATCCTTTAATGGCATTATTGGGAGGTGGAGAAAAGCATAAGGTGGGGGCCTACTGGAGAAAGGCTACTTGGGGAATCTCCTTAGGGGCTGTATCTTGCCCTGGACCTTTTCTACAATTTCATGTCCTGCTTCCTGACTGCTATGAGTTGAAAAGCTCTGCTCCATACACCATTCTGCTATGCTGGACTAAAACTTCTGATATTATGAGCTAAAATAAATCTTTCCTTTCTTTAGTTTGTTCCTCTCTGGTATTTTGTTCACAAGTACTCAAAAAGTACCTAATAAAGCTACAGAACTAGTAAGAGCCAGAACAAGATTAAAATACCAATTTGTGTAAACACAAGATATACACCAGCCTCTTCCAACAATGCCAACATGCCCAAAGAGCTTAGGTAGCAGTTATGGAGAAAACAGAACACAAGGTGAAAAGTAAGACTCTCAGAGAGACAGATTGTAATCATTACTGTGCTTTAGGCAAGGTATTTCTAATTGAGAGATGAATTTGAGCATTTTATACATATTTTCATCATAAGATCTAGATTTTTTCTCAGTCTATCTGTCTGAAAAGCAGGGAAAACAAACAAGTTGAGGATCATCTGTGATAATTTATCTATAAGTTTATATCACAAGATATGTTTTAATTCTGGATGTGATTCCAGGAATTTGGAGCTTTATTTACTGAAACAATAAAAACAAAAAACAATGAATAAAACTTTCAAAAGCTGGAATTGTGTCCCAAGTGGTACAGTAAATGCCTAGCAAGTGTGCAACCCTGAGTTCAAACTTCTGTACTTCCTAACAAGAAGAAGCAGATGGGGAAGACGAGGAGAAGGAGGAGGAGGAAAAAGAATAAGAGGGGGAACAGAATAGGAAGAAGGAAGAGAAGAAGATGAAGAAAATTTAGGGGAAGGAAGCCTTTTAGTTCTGTGTAAAAGATTTGGATCAATGGTATTGCTCAAAACCAGTGTTTTAACTCAAAACTGGATGGACTGATCATAATTACAACAGTCATTTTTTAATGGCAAAATTCTATTTTACTGAAACATCAATACATAGTCATTACAACTTTAAAAAATAGCCTTTAAAACTTTTAAAAACTGTTTTCTGATCAAAGTTTTTTTTACATTTATTAAGATATAGGACTGATTCCATTTTAATGAAACTTCACAAGTTTCCTGGCTCACTTTTCTATTATTATTATTCATGCTGAAATGTTTTAGGATCTATTGGATTACAAAACTTTCCTTATCAAATCACAAATATTCCATTATGAGATTTATTTGTAAGTCTATTCTTTATTTTTGCTACCTTGCTGGCTTGACAATTTAAACATTTTTGAATCACACACAAAACTAACATGTTAATAGTGATATAATTCCACTAAAACTCTGTTATTTCATAAATTTCTTATCTTTCCTCCTTCTTTCATGAAAATTCTTAACAAAATACTGATCATCTGGTTTATACAATCTACCTTTAAGTTTCCTAAGGCCTCCTTCTTTAGTCATTTGCAGTATTTATTCAGACCACTAGATGTCACCATTCTCTTTGCAAGAGCAATGAAAGGATTCATTGAGAAACTGATAAATACACAATTTATGAATCTAAAGTCAACACTATCTGCGAGGAGTCATTTAGATCAATAAAATTTAATTAATATTGTATTTACTACTTAAGGATTATTTTAAGCCTGACACATGAGGATCGAGCTTAATAAGTATACTCATTGCCAGAATTAAAGAGTTTTAATGTTAAGGCTTCTAATTATTTCCCTTCAAATGTGGAGGAAAGAAAGATTCCTGTAGCAACCACCAAGTTGGTGCTGTGAATGATGATTTTAAGGCAAATATCCTCATATTCATTTGTTAGAAGTAAATGAGAAAACATTGAGTATAGTTTATGTGTTTTAGTTTATTACTCATTTTCCTTCTAGTAATATTGTGATACATCATTTAAAAACTTATAATTACACACTGGCTTAAAAAACTTTCACAAAATTGTAAAAGATATTCATGTGTTTATTTATTTATTTATTTCTACAACAAATTTTTATTCAGAACAACAGTGTCCAAGCACTCTTTCAAACACTTGGGAAGCATCAGTGAATCAAGCAAAGCTCACAAAATCTCAGCCTTGCTGGAGCATCATGATAATGGGGATGTGAAACATTTATCAATTACAATACATAGAAAGGCATTGACTGAAAAACAGTGGCTTGCCTCTTTTTTTCAAATATGTCAAGTATTTTGGCTTCATCAGAAGCTTCGATGTTATTTTATAATATCTGGAATTTCTTATCAATAATCCACAAAGTCAAATAGTCTTTTTTTGTTACTTGGTGTAAGAATCCAAAAATACTTTGGAAAGCAATTGGATGAAACAAGAATAGTAGTAAGGCAAAGAAAGAAGAATCATGAATGTTTAGAGTCAAGTTTGCGTCAGTATAAGGAATCCTCCTCTGCAGCAGATGCTTGCAAACTGCAGATTTTTCCTAATTTTACATCTGCTGCTTACATTTTAGAAAGCAGTGACATACCAAAAAACCTTTTCATCTAAAGCACTAAAATTGTCATCTCTTTTCTGTGTCTGTCCTCAAGGGACATAAAGTTTGTCAGTGTGTTTGCTGAGGACTTTGTGCTTAGGAAATGTGAGGAATAAAGAAAATTTAAAAGGCACATCATGATGTCCCACATTTTAGAAGCACAGGATTACAAAGCTTTGAGTCACATAATCCTAAATTTTAAGACTTAAAATCATACCTAAGACAAATATAAATGCTTAGCTTTAACCATGTCTTTGTCATTGCCTCAAAATCGTTTATGCACTTTTCCTTCTGTCTCTGATACTAGTATGCTTGCTGTATTCCTACTGGGAAGTGCATTTGCTCTTTTGTCGAGTTTAACTTTCCTTTTAAAACAATTTTCTCTGTCTTCCTTTGTTTTCAGCGGATAAGCTCTCCACTCTTTCCAATCTAAACTCTGTGAGGCCAGAATTTAGTGTTAGAGACCATTACCATCCCATGGAGGAAGAACCTTTTTGAAATCATTACAGCAGCCTTGGTGAGACACAGTCAAGTTTACCAGGGTCATTCCAATCACCAGATGAAAAAGAAAGGCATTCTTTGATGTTCTCTTATTCCCCAGTAATGCCAGGACATTTTTCTCTTTTTCACACGATGAAAAATATTGCCACAGTTCATATTGTGTGCAGTATGAACACAGTTGTGTCCATTTGTGCATTTTTCTGTCTTCAAAATAAATAGCATCCATCTCAGAAATCCTGGGGCCATCAAAGAGAAACATGGAAGGCCCCTCCAAGCATTTTGCTTTGCAAACCACTGGCTTTTCCTTCTCTTATTTGCTAATTTTTACATTCCACTTCGCTGCATTATCTTGGACTGCCTAACTCATGGCCAAGTTTCTAACATGTCTAGACATAAAAAGAGCAACACAAGTGTTTTCATGCAAATGTGTACCTGCCAGAATGGCTACAGTAACTTCTCGCACCCTGAGGGCACCCAATGATAGCAAATTGATCAATTTTTAGTTCTGCTCCCCAAACAACTACTGAATACTATTTTTAGTGTCATTTCCCAAGAGTTCTGAAATAGCTTATACAAGTCCCAAAGCTAATATTATTAGCAAGCTGAGAAATCTTTGAAGAGTTTGTAAATTTCATGCTTTATTTGCAAAAAGATAGTTATGGAAGCTTATCATAGAATTTTAGACTGCTGGATCTATAAAAAGGCATCTAAAAAATAACAAATGAGTTTATACAACAGAAAAACTTTCAGGAAAAATTTGAAATCTGGTTTCAAATATTTTTACATAAATCCTGTTTCTCAAAGTCTAAAGTTACTCCTTTCCTAGAAATTCTAATTGATGGATCATCAAACCTATATCTATTTACCAAAAAAAAACCTATTAATCATGCAGATGGATATTCTGATCTATAAACTTTCTTATAATAAGAATTCTTGATAATGCATAAGGTTATTTCTCTATTGAAAGAAACATTTTCAGGTAAAAGCAAAAGACAGATGTTATTACACAACCTAATTAAAATTAAGGAGAATGGTGGAGGGGCTGAATTAAAGTATGATATACTTGATATAGTGTAAGAACCTTTCTAAATACCAAAATGTACCCCTACTCAGCACAACAATAAAATATAAATAAACAAAAAAATTGACTGATGTCTGGTATGAGTCTCATATGGACTTACATGGATAGATATATGGGTTTATTAGAAAAAATGTAAATATTACTGCAATATACTTTTTTCAGATCTAAGATTAACTATAATGTATGACATCTACTTGAGTTCATTTTTTTAGTACAACTACATGCTTTCAGAGAGCATAAAAGAATGAAAAACATGGCTTAAATTCCTCTGTTAAAAAAATCTTTCCTGTAACAATTCAAGTGTACTCATTTGTTATCTCTCAAGTATCCTTTCAATATCTCCCTTTACCTTAATTAAAGCAATAATAAATGAAAGAACTAAAAGAGGTACATATGTATGTGCATGCAGATACAAATGAACACACACGTTGACCTCTGTTTAATAAATCAATTCACAGACTACATGTGCGGTACATGCCCCTGATCTCAGCTACTCTGGAAATATAGGTAGCAGAATTCTGGTCCCACATTAGCCTAGACAAAAAGCAAGACCTTATCTAAACCTAAAGTAACATTTGCTGGAGGCTTTATTCAAGTAGCAGAGTGCTTGCCTAGAATGTGCAAGGCTCTTAGATCAAACCCCAGTACCATAAGTAACAACAGCAGCAACAACAACAACAACAAAACAGTTCAATTCACACATTTGAGCAAGGACAACATTAGCATTACAGACAATATGAACTATGAAAGATACCAAGTAATTTAATTTCCTTATTTTTTGTTTTCTTATAACACATGCAATAGAGCGTAAAGAGAAGTGAGTGTACTATTTAGAAGTTCTTGTTATGTCATAGCTTTTTTCCTGGTTGAAATAACTTATTAAACCAATAATATATGGCAAAGTATTCTGGGGTAATGTAATACACATAATTTGATCAAGAATTCAGATATTTTTGCTCTGCATAAGAAAACTGTAAACAAAGCACAAATCAAGACAGAAGAAAAGAAAAAAATGAAATTTAGTCATATAGGAAAATGGATGAAACTGAAGATCATTGTGTTAAGTGAAATAAGCCAGGGTTAGAAAATGCAGACTACTACATGTTCTATCTCATTTGTAGAATCTAGACGAAAACAATAATTGTTTTAACAATCTAGATGAAACTAATAACAAAAGAATGTCATTAGTGAAAAATAGAACTGTTTTGGGAGAGGAATACAAAAGGGGAATACTGTGGGGGGGAATGTCTGAAAAATTGAATAATGAAGTCCATTAAAATTGGTTTGAAAGGAGGATCAGCGGGACAGAAAAAGACAATGGAAGTGGTGAATTCACCAAAGTATATCATGTTACTATATGGAAATATCACAACAAAACCCGCTTTGTACAATTAATATAAGCTAATCTTAAAAATGAGAAAATCACAAGTTATAGCATTACTGTAGCAGAAAATATTGGAAAATCAAATTCTGAGTGTTCTTAAGGTCATCTCCACATTGCTTTAACAGATGTGGTATCTTCCCTGCAAACCACTGTCAATTTTACAGCTTTTTCCCTTGTGGAAAAAAGGACATAAAATCATGAATATATGCAACAATAGCTCTGAAGGAAACTACTTTCAAGTCCTCTCTAGTCCTCTCTAAAGCATTGTATTTCTGAAACATTTCACTAACTAGAACCTTTATCATTTAAGTGAAAGAACATAAAATGAGACAAGCATCAAATTAGAGTTGATAACAACATACTGATGCCATGTGACTTGTGCTTATCCTGCTGTTCAATGAGTCTCTTATTCAGGCTCTCAGTATTTTTTCCATCAAAACCCAGGGAATTATTTTGATAAGGCAATACAAGTGATGAAAGTGAAAAGATGCTATGTTTTAATAGAGGTGACTATCATCCCATAAGTTACACTGATTCAGGAGAAATATTTATAGGTATTTATTCACCATAATTTTATATTTTTACATTCCATTAACTATATTTAGATTTAAGAATAATAATTATAAGTTCAGTTCCTACATTCAGCAATGTGTTATTTTCATATCACTGGACAATGTTATTCAATGTTTAATTAGTAACAGTAAGTATGTACCCCACTATAGATAAAAATAGGCTAGAAGAGAGGTTCAGCATATTGAAAACATGCTGTTATATCCTCTGACTTTTTATTTCATTTTTGGGGAAGTAAATTATGATAGCAATAATATGTATTTGATTGAAAAAAAGAAATGATTTCTGGTATCAGGAGGGGGAAGATCTGAAAAAGTTTTAAATTATATTTTGTTATGAAAATACACATCTTGTCATCTTTCTTTAGATGTTAGAATCTTTCATCTCACTTGAAAGTTCAGATTGATCTGTAACCTTTTTTTGAAAAAAATCATGTGTCAGATACTTTGATGTGTTGTGCATATTTTTGCTCAGAAAGCTATAAGGCTTCTGGCAGACCATAACTGAGAAATGCAGTTGAATTTTAGATACTAGTTGCTGACCTTGGGGTGTCAGGGTGCCCTGGTAATCATACTGTCCTACTTTTTGTCTTCCCTGAACAATTCAGGGATGTCATTTTTGATATGACACAAATGCTGCAAATGAAATTTATACAAAGAAAATGAGTTTCTTCATCTTCTAGATACTGGTCTAATCATGAAATTTTGTTGGCTAGAATCAATAAATATTTAATTTAATTCCATGAGAATGATAATCTCTCTCTCTCTTCCTGTCTTTCCGTCTTTGTCTCTCAACTTTCACTAAGCACAGGTATCTTTTAGGCAAGGTCATTTCAACAACTAACTCTATTGGAATTTACAAATGTGTAAAGTTTATTGGTTGAGCAATAGGCTGAATAAATGCTTGAAGACAGGTGTGTTAATGGGAAACAGTTTTTAAATCCCACAAGTTAAGTGTTCTCTTTTGATGCCTTAATAGAGAATTTGATTTCCTCAATCATATGAGGTGAGCTGAGGAGGAGCTTGCTTGATTGATATCCTTAAATAAGTATTAAATAATGGAAAATAAAGAATGAGTAAGATGACATCCACCTTCAGTAGCAGAATCAAGGCAGAGTATATTTGTACAAATATAAGTACAATGATAGAAATGATGGTTCCTTTTTTTTTCATAAAAAACAGAAGAGCATGGAGGGAGTGAGTTCAAGTATGATATATTTGATATTTTATAAGAACTTTTGTAACCACTACAATGTACCTCCACCCAGTTCAACAATAAAATAAAAAATAAAAATCTCTTTAAGGCACACATTGAGAAAAATTGTGAAGGACAGGTTGATGGGGGTTTGAGAAAACAGCATTAGACATGTGAAAGGTTTTCTAAGTTAGCAGTTGAGTAAATGGATGGGGAAGATAGCTGAGCAATATGTAAGACCACTTGTACACAATTCAGTGTGGCTGCTTGTTTCTACCAGTCACATTATATTATTATGATTGCAAGTACGGGGTAAGCAGAGAAGTGGATGTAACAAAGGTTAGAGAATTCTCAAGTGATAGAGGACCAAAAACATTATACCTGTATGCAAAGAACTGTTAATAAAACCACTCATAAAATTTAGGATGAGTAAAGAAGGATATAAAGCCATGGATAGGGAAGATTAAAGGTGAGAAAATTAAATATATCAAGGATATTTCCTAGTGTGCTTTTAATGGGAATTATTAGAACTGGGTTACTGTAGTAAAACAACTAAAAAGGTTGTGATCAAGGATTAAGTTGCTTGAAATTGAGATCATAGAATTATATTATTGATGATGATGATGGTGGTTGTTATGATCATGAAAACACTTGACTATGATCATCTGTCATCTTTATAGATATTGAAATGACCAAGAATTAAAACAGTAGTACTACTGGAGAGTGAAGTCTTGGGCTTTGAGATAAAATTCAAGTATTTTAAGGGGTTTTGTTGAAGATAGTACTGGATATTGTCCAGAACTGACAATAAGGACAAATATTCTTATTCTCACTTCAAGGACCCCTAACACAAAGGCCATGGAAGGAAATTCAGTTATTACACAATAGGAATTTTGAGGGGAGTGATATTGTCAGAAGACTCCAAAGTTGGATACAGCAATCAGACAAAGGAAATAAGAGACAAAAGATTGAGGAAGTTTGGAATGTTGCTAATGACAGGTTGGATGCCCCAAAGATCACTTTGAACATGAAAAATATAGGAGACTGGGACAGAAGAGAAAATATTGAATGTTATAACCTATAAATTAGGATTAGCAGTTATTGAGTATGTATATTCCTCTTTTTAAAATGTATGTTTATTTTTAAATTTTCTAATATTATTAGGAACTACTTTTGGAGTTTGTGTATACTCTTTCTTCATCATGGAGTCTTGAATATTTATTTATTCTTGGTGCCTTTATTTCCTTGCTAATAAGCCCATTTATGTGAATAAATATTTTATCCTTCCAGTACTATATTAGTTGTCTTTTACTAGTCCTTTTCAGGGAAAAATCCACATTCTATGAGTGTATGAATTATCCTTTTGATTTTAACATTATTTCTCTGAAAGGAGAGTGGTTATTCTTGTTTTTTTTATCATTTCTGATTTTCCTCCTTCACTATTTGTTAGCCATATGTAATGGGGTAGATCGTGCTAAGTAAGTCAAAACTCACCCTCCCTGAATAAATTTTTAGGGTGGAAAGGAGAAAAGATGAGAATTATGATGATGAGAGAATTTCTAGGGAAAGGTTAAGAAAAATGAACCCAAAGACAGATTTCAAATTGGGCCATAGAAAAGTGTTCTCTGACTCATTTACCCATCAATATCAAACACATTAAATTGAATGGTTTCCATACTGGTCATGAAATTAGAAAAGGTTCTCTCAGTTGGGAAAATTGCAGAAGAAGACAATGCAGATTTAACTTGTAAAAAGTTCCTCTGCATTTTCTCCTCTTAGTTATGAGAGATTTTCAGGTAAAATAAATTAAAACACCAACACTTCCAAGAACAATGGATCCAAGATATATTGACATAGTAATTATGTACAAAATTTGTGAGTGGGAAACTCATGGTGATAGGTATCTTTGCATAGCATAGACCCTGTTCTCCAGTAAACCAAGAAACACATTGCACATAAATGAGAAATTGATGGTGACAAGAGGAGGGTGGCACATAAGAGAGATCAGAGTTTGCTGATAATTTCAAGATATTATATTCTATCTCTCTTTTTCCAACTTTTGTTCTCTCATCTTGTCATTAACTGAATCCCACTTTATTTACTTCTTCAATTTCTCACTGGGATTATCTGGGGCAGTGAAAGATTTAGACGAATTTTTTTTTGTGATGATAGGAGAAGAATGTTCCAATGGAAGAGAATTAATCTTATAACTGAAGAAACATGAATTACTTCATGTTCAATGTGGTAAGTGTATTTGAAAGATAAGAAAACAGAACGACTTTAAATAATTCAGATTTTCTAATGAAATTTGTCTTCATACCAGACTGGGAGTACCTCTGCTTCCTCGTAAGACATCTGAGGAATGTTTTATTACTATTATTATTAAAACCAAGTTTAAACTAGAAAGACTAATTGCATGCATCTGAAAAATTTTATATAGAATGGAGCATAGCATAGCATGCCCACATTTGCAAAGGACCACCTTGGTTTACATTCATTTCTTATTATTTATTCAGATTAACACTTATCTGGGTCTAAGTATCATAGCTTGCAAGACACATTTTAGGGTTGTTCTGAAGATAAACTTTGCTGAGAATTTTACACTCTGTCTGATTCTATGCAAACATTCATTAATTGTTCATCTTTATTATGAGGGCAATGACTCTCAGACCTGTTATGTTCCATTTCTGCTACTGGAACATTTTACAAGTTTTCCAAAAAAAATTTCTTCATCTATAGAAAAAGAGCATAGTAGAGGAAGGAAACCACATACAGTTTTTGTTTTTTACGAAGATCAACAAATTTGTGCATTAATAGGAACATAGAAGTTTCTTTATTATGGTTTTAATAGTTAAGATTAACTTTTACTATAAAATGCTAATTATAGTATTGCAAATGAACTATATACTGACGAATGGATTAAGAAAATGTGGTATCTATACACAATGGAATTTTATGCAGCCTTGAAGAAGAACGAAATGTTATCACTTGCTGGTAAATGGATGGAATTGGAGAACATCATTCTGAGTGAGGTTAGCCTGGCCCAAAAGACCAAAAATCGTATATTCTCCCTCATATGTGGACATTAGATCAAGGGTAAACGCAACAATGGGATTGGACTTTGAGCACATGATAAAAGCGAGAGCACACAAGGGAGGGGTGAGGATAGGTAAGACACCTAAAAAACTAGGTAGCATTTGTTGCCCTTAACGCAGAGAAACTAAAGCAGATACCTTAAAAGCAACTGAGGCCAATAGGAAAAGGGGACCAATAACTAGAGAAAAGGTGAGATCAAAAAGAATTAACCTACAAGGTAACACACACGCACAGGAAATCAATGTGAGTCAATGCCCTGTATAGCTATCCTTATCTCAACCAGCAAAAACCCTTGTTCCTTCCTATTATTGCATATACTCTCTCTACAACAAAATTAGAAATAAGGGCAAAATAGTTTCTGCTGGGTATTGAGGGGGTGGGGGGGAGAGGGAGGGGGCGGAGTGGGTGGTAAGGGAGGGGGAGGGGGCAGGGGGGAGAAATGACCCAAGCCTTGTATGCATATATGAATAATAAAATTAAAAAAAAAAGAAATATCAAAAAAACCCAAATGAACTATATATTATTGAGATAGACCCAAATTAATAAATTTTTAAATCCCATCCCATTACCCTATGTCCTAAAATGGATTTTAAAAGGATTTGGGATGCCATGGAGATCTCAGGAAAGTGGGTTTTAAGTGTGAAAAGTGTTATTTCTGTTCATTTTGAATACATGGATAGATTTTATGTGAAATAGCTGTTGGTAGGAGTATTCAGAAGTCCAAGTGGCCCACTACATCCATAGATCCTGCATCTTTATAGCTAAAATATATCTTATTAATATTTTCAAACATATGATGCAACTATTTACAGCATTCCAAAGCTTGTGAAGTTGTGACGATGTAGAAATTTCTGATAGCGAGAAAATCTAAGAAACAAAAAAAAAGATGAACATTTCCTTCACACTTGTTCCCAGCTGGGAATACAGCTGCTTGATTCATACCATCTGAGAGTGTCTAATCAGAAACTACCTAGAATAGGCTTCTAAAGAGAATAAACTTAAAAACAGCCACAGTTCAGATCCCAGAAGGCTGTGAGTTAAGTTTGCATGGACTAATAGATCAATGAACAAAAGAAATACTAATCATAGTATTTGAGCAATGTTATTCTTGAAAGAATCAAAACACCACTTGTTTCTTTAATACATAATAAAATTTCCAACACAGACCTTAAGATTAGCAAATAAAGTAAAAGGAAAAGAAAATTTCACATTAGATTCTTGTACAGGCTTGGTGCTACATTGTGGCTTAAGTGGTTTTCCAAGTTTAAATCCAAATGTGAAAATATAAGAATGCATTAATTGTAAAACAAACTGCACCTTTTCCTACCAAATAGTCTTTAGTAAAAAACAATTGTCCTTACTTTTATTATTTCTTTGGCACAATTTGCAATTATTTTACAATAGAAACAAACAATGAGAAATCACAAAATGAATGGGTAAGGAAATGTGGAATATACACATAATGGAGTTTTATACAGCTATAAAAATAAATAATGTAATTTTCACTAAAATGGATACAACTTGAGATCATCATGTTAAGTTAACAAGCCAAACTCAGAAAGAAAAGTACTGCATATTTTATCTCATATTACAATATGTAGATTAAAAATAATAGACATGAAAGTAGAATGGGAACTATATTTGGAAAGAGGAAAGGGAACAGAAGGATTTGGAATTGGGTTCAAGAGAGAGTAATAAGGTGGGTGAACAGGACCAAAGTAAATTACATACATGATATAATAAAGAAACCTATGATATTATATAATTAATGTACACTAATTAAATGCTAACAAAGAATACCTTATATTTTATTGAAGATAAATTGAATTAGCAAACCATGTTGTGCCATGCTGTGGCATGACAAAATGTAAGAGTAGAAACAGGCTGTAAAGGTGAGTATTCTTCAGCAGCCATGGCCCTATAGAACAAAAGGGCCTTAGATGTGTTTTCTGCTTCTCAAGGTGGAGAACTTATGTTATGCTAGGAGATTTCTGTCTTGGAGTTAACAATTTAAGACAAATTAAAACCAATATTCATAAATTAACTGATCAAGCTTCCTAATTTAGAAGAGAGGCCACACAGGATGGCCTTCATGCAAGAACATTGGCCATGGCTTTCCTGGCTTCTCCCTTTCTTGGGACCACTATTCTCCCTATTGGATCTTGTATTATTAATGTCTTAATCAAGTTTGTTTCTTCCCATCTCCAGGCTATAAAACTATAAATTGTACAGCTCAAGCACAAGCTCTGAGGTAAAAATGATGAGACAGGTTGTACTTCAAACCAAGATGATCCTTGACATCCTAACTGTGCACAAGATGTGTGGCTTCTTCTCCTTGAACACAACTATAGCTGGTTACAATCTCCAACCTCCATTCTACAGTTAACAACAGGATTGTCTATGACCTGGAAATTCAACTGTCCCCAATGATGGACAGCAAGTTCAAGAGAATCTTTTTTTTTCTTTTTTTTTTTTTAATTATTTTATTATTCATACGTACATACAAGGCTTGGGTCATTTCTCCCCCCTCCCTCCATCCCCTCCCTTACCACCCACTCTGCCCCCTCCCTCTCCCCCCCACCCCCTCAATACCCAGCAGAAACTATTTTGCCCTTATCTCTAATTTTGTTGAAGAGAGACTATAAGCAATAATAAGAAGGAACAAGGGTTTTTGCTGGTTGAAATAAGGATAGCTATACAGGGAGTTGATTCGCATTAATTTCCTGTGCGTGTGTGTTACCTTGTAGGTTAATTCTTTTTGATCTACCCTTTTCTCTAGTTTCTGGTCCCCTTTTCCTATTAGCCTCAGTTGCTTTTAAGGTATCTGCTTTAGTTTCTCTGCGTTAAGGGCAACAAATGCTAGCTAATTTTTTAGGTGTCTTACCTATCCTCACCCCTCCCTTACCCAGGTCTTTATCCTATAAGAGCAGGAAGCAGACAAATACTGACTTTGAATTCTCATTCTCTGGAAGATTTGAAGGTCTCAGGTCCTAGATGGGGTAATGATAGGTAGCAGTTAGGCACAAGTGTTGAAGAGATAAAAAAGGAACTGAAAAATGGAGGATCCTTGTGCCTATATGCTGAAACCCCACTTCCCCCCTGCCCTCTCTGATTTCTCTGATGGTCTGCTTGCTTGTGTGCTGCAAAGAAAGGTGTTTTCACATAAACATGTGGATCCACATCATTGTGAAACACCTACAAAATATAAAAGAGATCCTGATATGACCAAAGGGGAGAAGGCTTAGTGTGAACTGACAAGGAGAAAGACCTGATGCCAGATTCCCCGAAAAGATTAACCTTTTATGTGTGTATATTCACCATCATGCTAAACTAGACCTTGTTCCAAGGTGAGAAACAAGTTCTGATATAATCCAGGTAATGTGGAATACTTTGTCCATGAGTTACCCTGTGCTCGTTACAATCTCACTGCACTTTAAAACTTTTCACCAATGGCCTTTCCTTATGTGCTCATCGGTAATCATGCATCCAGAGTGATTATTGAGACATGCCGTGATTCTTTCACAACTTTCATGTCAACCACTCCCTGCATCCTGGTTTTGGGGAGGGACTTTGAGCATCAAGTCCCCCCTAAACTTTAATGAGACTGTGCCAGGATGGATGTAGCCATAGCTCTTGACCTCTCTTTCAGAGAAAATCCATCTTCACTTCCGAAAATGCCTTTCAATTTTAATAGAATCTATTGTTATTAATGAACTTTGCTATTACTTTAACAATATTGAGTCTGAATATTAATTTCTTAACTAATTTCCCAAATTAAAAACAAACTTCAATGTTTTACTGCCACTATTTTCTATAAAATGAAAATTTTATAAAAAGTCTGTCTCTCCTTGTTGGGAGAAACATCTGAAGGTGTTTAGGTAAGTATACAAACATAAAATCAATAAAATGACACTTAAAACATATTTTTTCAATGAAAATATTAATCAGTTTTCAGATAACAATTATTCAACTGTCTCTGTAAAGAACTCTGAAAAATTATGTTTGAAACATCTAGAAACAGTTATTTCTCACTATTTGATTTCACTGCACTTTCTCTTATCAAAATATGATTGTGCATTGTTCCAAAGAAATAACTAAAGGTAACAGCTACCCTTTTCACTCACGCTTATAATCCTAACTTCTTGGGAAGCTAAGATCAGGAGGACTGAAGTTCAAGGCCAGCCTGAGCAAACAGTTCACGAGGTCCCCCATCTCCAAAACAGTAAGAATAAAATTGACTGGAGGTATAGTTCAAGTTGTAGAAGTGCCTGCTTTGTAAGCATGGAGTCCTGAGCTAAAATCCTAGTCCCACAAACAAAAAACAAACAAAACAACAACAAATTTTTAAAAATTATCCATTTTTGGTAAAGACTATTAAATGTATTAGGCATGGTGGCACATGCTGGCCTATGTTACAAAGTGAGACCCTGTCTCAAAGAGCAAGCAAAAAAGACCATTAGATGGTAAAACATTAGGCAAGTCATGCACAAGTTCTTTTTTTATTGTTGTGCTGGGTGGAGATACATTGTGGCATTTACAAAAAGTACTTATAACATCTCAAATATACCATAGGTGAATTTACCCTCTCCATCATTTTCCTTCATCCCTCTCTCCATTCCTGTAATAGTTTCAACAGGTATCATTTTCCATTTACACACATGTGTACACAGTATTTGTACTGCATCCACCCTCTCATACCCTTTCTCCACATCCTCCCCTTTCCCACTGTTACCAATCCCAAAGACAGGACCTATTCCACCCTCTTGTTCTACGATTTTGTAAAAGAAAAATAAAATGACATTTTTGTTTGTTTAAGATAGAGTTACAGGGAGATTCCTTGTGACATTTCCATGTATATATGTATTATAATCTGAATTGGTTCATCCCCTCTATTTTTCTCCTTTATACCTCAGTCCCCTTTTTGTGGTGATTTCAACAGGTTTAAAAATCCTATATTCATTCTTGTATAGAGAATGTAACAATCATATTGACCTTCTTATCAAACATGATCAACATTGTTTGCCATCATTCCATTATTTTTGCTGTGGTCTTTCTAATTCCACAGTAGTTACATGCTTTTAAAAGACCTATAAAAAACTTTTAATTTTTTTATAATTATAACTAGTTCCTGAGGAATTTCCAGAACTGCTTTCAATTATAGGAAAAATTACAAAACAATAACAGACTATCATCCATAGTCATTAGGTAGAGTAACTAACACATAAACAAATGGGTAATGTTCTGTTGACACACATGAGAATTTAATTTCAATCACAATCATTAAGACAAGTTAAAATTAAAGTGAGGAAAGCACCTTGGTTTTATCCAAGTTTATAATAATTTAAATTATTGTTACTACATTTGTACTATAATACATTTTATTACTTTTGAGAAATGTCATCTTCATTTTTTAAATATCAGAAGGCAATCTTAGGCCAATAGCCAGCATAATTTGTAATAGGACTTAGTTACAATGAAAATGAAAACCCTGTCGGCCCTCAAAGACAGTGTTCTAACTAGGAATAGGGCAGGGACTTAGTGATATAGTTTAGTAAGTCAACATACACATCAAATAAATTAAGCTCGTTACAAAATAGCACTTCTAAATAATTAAAGATTAACTTAAGCATATTAAGAAATACTGAAAATTAGGAGAAAGATTTACAAACAACAGTGGTTGGAAAACAAACCATATATTATACAGTTATAATACTCCCAGGGGTGGATCCTTTTCACTTGAGATTTGTATTAACAAAAGAAGCAGCAGATCAGCACAGATAGGAGGGAAGTTGTCAACTAAAAGATTGGACTCTGTTTTAGACCTATAAGTTGAATAGTAGAAAATACCAACATAAGAAAAGGAAATGGTAATAGACTCCAGCACAGATATGTAGGAGAAAGGTTTATATATGGCAATGTTTGGAGGTAGAGGAGAAGCAGTGAAGCAGGGAAAAATCATTACACATTTATTCATTTAACTCAAACATGACTGTGTACTGCCACGTGAAACTTTTGTAATCAAAGAAGATAAAATTAACAGAAAGCATGAAGCAGTCACTAAATTTTACTGTCTATAGTTTCTAGACACTGCCATAAGATTTATTTGATAAAAGGATTGCTTGAAAAACAGGAAATTGTGTCATTGTGCATTTTTCTTTGGAAAACATTTTATCACTTCAACTTTCTCAAGTTCAATTTCTCCAAACTTACAACTCTGAGGAACAACATACACTCATTTTGCCAAAACAATATGTATTTTAATTGGCACATGTCATAAATTTCAAAAGAAGTGCAGATTATTTCTCTCAGAAATATTTTAATAATTAAAGGACACATCTACATGCTGAACATTTGTGGATGAAAATCAGGATTAAAATGATCTCCAAATATCAGCATTAAAACTGGAGGGGAAGAAGTGTTTTCTAACATATTACAAAGCTTTAGTAATTATTTGTCAAATAATGCCAAATACACATAGGTGATATTATCTTAATTCAAATAGTTAGCAAAGTAAAAATAGAAAAAAAACATGTCTCATATTTAGGTACAATGATAGCTAAGGTGCTCTGTATATTTAGGCAAAGTTTAATCAATAGGAAAAAATTCGTTTTCAAATTTCAGCCAATTTGTTCAACTAGGTAATTTGTTTAATCATGTAATTGATATTCATCCATGTGGTATGGTTAAATTCTCAGTTCATATAGCAAGAATGGTTAATAAATAGAGCCTGAGAATTCTTTTCATGTCTTTAAAACTTAATATTTTGAACATGAGAAAAGATTAACACTTAATATGTATTTATCAAATAAATTATTAACAACTTTTTATCATTTTGAACATTAAGAAAGCTGCTGAACCTTAAATTGTAGAGGAATATATATATATATATATATTCCTCTACATATATATATATATGCATATATATATATATATATATACATCTATAGATATACATGTAGATATATATATGTGTCTTGTTTCACCCAATGTGCTATGTGGCAGATATATAAAGATTAATAAAGCATAAACTTCACTCAGCTCACACCTCTTGAGATGCACAATGGATGAAGTCATTTAAACACAATGTTTTAAGCACTGGATTAGAGATATGCATATTATAGAGGGAAGAGTCAGGAAGAGAGGAAGTAAAATTTGTAAAATATGCTGTATGTTAGTGTCAGGAAAATCCTAGCAAAAAAGATATACTTTGACAGAATATATTAAGAAATTATGATAATCAACAGTTGTATGGGTGGAAAGAATTATTTTAGCAAAGGAAATTTAAAGCATAGCATTGTGGAATTAAAACAGCTGAGGAAGTCCAGTGGATTACAGGGAGAATATAAGCGCCTAACAGAGGAATATAATAGAACTATAAAAGTCTTGAGGGTCAAAGCCTTATTTGATGTGAAAACTGGGATTTTACTCTAGGAAAATGCAAATGTTTCATGATTTGCATTTATAATTGCTTTCCAGGTTGCAAAGAAATGGGCTATAAATGAATGAGCATATATGCAAAGAGAAAGGAATGCAGGAGGAGCAGAGTTAGTGAGGAACCCTGGGTTGGGATACTTCCGTAAAATTGAAGTGTCATTTTGTTTAGGATTTTCTTTGGCAATGAGACATTTGTGCAGTGCTGGTCCACCTGACCCTCAATTGCTCTGTTTCATGTAGCAAAATGGGAACAGGAGACAGTAGACACTTTCTCCAGATTAGTTTCAAATGTTTGACTGTTACTGTAATTTTGACTCGATTGTTTGATGGTATACTCCAAAACCAGGCAGCTCTGCTCAGTCTCCAGCTTAGTTAAACTCCTGACAACTGGGAATAAATTTAATGAATACTGTTTTGTGCTGGTTGAGTTTAATTTATTTAATTTATCTCTAAGATAAATTTTGACCCTTATTTGCCAGACTGCATGTTGAAATACAGAGGACATAAAAATAAGTGTGGCTTCGGACTATAAGGAATTCACTGTCTGGTAAAGTCGAGGGCTGGAGGCTACCATGATGACACTGTAACAGTGCCTGGTGATAAATTTTATTGTGAAGCTATGCAGAGTTTAATATGAAAAATGCGAGAATGCTGCCCAATTGATTGTAGCAGCCCAAGGCAAGCTTCCCCAGGGAAAGTGCTGAATACACACAGACAAAGAAAAAGAATCTTAGCCTCCTAAACCAGGTGTGGAGGCTCAAATTTGTAATCCTTGCCACTCTGGAGAAAGAAGCTGGGAGTATGGTAATTAAATGCCAGCCTGGGGAAAACATTTGGAAGACAATATTTCAACCAATAAAATCTGGGTGTGCTGTCCTGTGATTGTCATCCCAGATGCATAGGAAGTGTCAGTAAGAGGATTGCAGTACAGATCAGCCTCCAGGGGATGGGGGTTAGGGGCGGCAGGGAGCGGGGAGGGGATGAGGGGTTTGGCACTGATTTAAGTGTTAAAGTGCCTGCTTAGCAAGTGTGAGGCCCAGAGGTCAGTCAGATGGTTAGTACTATCAAAACAAACAAACAAGAATTCAAGTCTCCTCTGAAGAGGGATAAAATATATTCCAGGCAAATAGATTAGCATGCCCAAGTACCAAGAAGAGAAAGGATGCTCCACTGAAGAAAGTTGTGGGTGGTTCTAATGCAAAAGTTAACACTGGGGCTTTAGGTCCAATCACAAGTTTCTTTTCAAAGTTATTTACCCTTGACTCAAAGAAATTTCTCTCTCCTGGTTGTTCTTCCTCACAGCCTTAAGTCCTTAGGTTTTGTCCTTCATACATCTTTGAAATGTGTGTATTCCCCCAAATTTGGTTTCTTTGGTTTCTGCAGTGGATATCTGTGATCCTCTAATTTTTCTTCTACTTGTTCTTTTTTGCATTGTTCTCACTTTCCATGACTTGAGAAAGACTGATGTCATCCCCTTGTACCCTGACATTGCATGGCCAAAGTCCAACACACAAGTTAAAAGTACGTGGATTTATTGTCTTAAAATTAAGATCAGAGATGGGGGTGGATTCAGTGGTGAAGCGTGTGCTTAGTATAATAAAGGACCTAGTTTCAATCCCTACCACCAAAAACAATAACATGAAATATGAGAATATAAAATAATACTTATAAATTTGTTACATGACTATAAGAAGTAATTTGTAATGAATAAACTGAAAGAGCACAATATCTAGAATATGTATATAATTCCTGAAATTCATCAAGAAAATCAAAAACATTTCAAATGATGAAACCAGGCCATTCATAAATTAGGTACTCATATCTGTAAAGGACATGTAGAGACATTTGTCCTTATTTATCATGACAGAAACACAAATTTAAACCGCAGCATGATTTGTGTTTTTACATTATACCCCATCCATGAGTACATGAGCTTTCCTTCAGTGAGGAATATTGTGGTGATCTGACAGAGCCAGGGTATGTCAACTTTTCCAAGAAGAAATACTATTAAGCTTAAGGGCTTCGGTGAGATTCTCCATCTCAACATTTTTCATTAATACATTAGGTCATTTTGGTATCCATGTGACTGATTCTTCTCTATCTCTTTAATCTGGCTCTGGAACTGGACAAAGGAAGGAAGGTGATATTTATTGCTGTTTTGAAGATCCTTGTAGTCATCAACTAATAGAAAAATAGTGACAACTCTCTTATGATCTCTTAAGGATCACCTTGCACAGATTTGCATAGAGACTGGAGTCCAAATAGTCACTGCTATTACTTATACTAACAAAGATGACCAAATGAGGAACTTCCTTCCTCTAAAGCTATCAGCCTGGCAAAGCTGGAAAATTCTCTATGTGTTTGAATTTCAGATTGAGAAAAATCTTTTGTTTTTAATTGTCACATGTTGAGTCCCGTTTAGACATCTGTTGAATTAGAATGTGACTTAGCTATTTGTTAACATTCATGACTTGTATCATTGGCAAGGATACTCTGTCTCTTAATAAAGGTCTACTGAGACACTCACTATTATATGAAAGAAAATACTGGTTTGAACTTTGTCATGTCTATAACTTTAACAATTGTCATCCACACTTGTCTTATGTCTCTTTTTGATTTGATCCTCTGATTTATTCTCACAAGATTATCAAGATTCCAGAAAGTATAACTCGAATTTTTCATTCTTTATTTCCTTCTCTCCTTGCACCAGGTTTGAAAAGAAAGCAGTCCAGTGAGGAGGAATTCCTTGGCAATTCTAGGGCATTTTTGAAATGTCCTAGGGCATTTGCCTATTGCAAATTTATGTGCACTTTATTCATACAGAAATACTTTTATTCTGATAGGAGCATAAAGATATATGGAAAGTTGTTCACTAAAGTCATATTTAAAATAACGAGACCTGGAAATTACGTAGTTACCCTTTAAACTAAATGAGAATTAGAAAAACTGAGTTCAGTATATCATAAAGAGGAACATGTAGCCCTTTTCAAAACAAGTTAGCTGTGAATGTTCTAAAGAGTAACATGAAATATTGTAAATAACACATATACCTTAATAAACATTTTACTAAATGACAAATGTGATGTATAATTGACATATCTCCTGTACATGAATAAAATCCTGAAAAGACTTTTAATATATAGTACATGAGGAATAGGATAAATTAATTTCACATCAAGTTTTATATATTCTGAATGTTTGAATTTTCCCAAGCACATGTGAAAATCACATGATTAAAATGAACATAAATTAATAAATACAATATTTATTAAAGCTTAACAGAAGTCTTGACAAAACTACTTAAACAAAATCTCCATATACAAGCAGGGACACAAATTTAGCATGGTGCTTTCTTTTCATCTTCTTTCAGTAAATATCTAAGTGCATTTCCTTCTCATTTTTCCTTATTAACAGGAAAACTTTTTTATTTATTATGAAAAAAATTTTTGAGATAACTATAAAATTATTTTGGTCATAAACACAAATTGCACCTATTAATTAATAAAATATACAAGGAAGGAGGTTATATGAAATAGTGCAACAATAATTTTTATAAATAGCCATATTTAGCATCACAAGGATAAAAAAACGAAAATATACATTTGTGCTTTTTGTTTTGAACACCTAGGTCTAGAGGAGTGTCTCAAGAGGTAGTGTGCCTGCCTAGCAAGTGTGAGATCCTGAATTCAAAAACAACAAAAAAAATTTGAACACTTGAGTTCCTATTTGTTATCAACATAATTTCTTCTTTGAAAATGTTTCAACCCCTTTTCAATACTCTTAAATATATTGTGAGAGTCAAATTCAAAAAATGCCTTATTGTGCATTTGTGATTAATAAAAATAGAAACAAAAAGCTGCATACTTCATTGAAGGTAGCCTTCAAAATTAGAAAATAAGTACTGCTTCCTTTGAAATCGTCCTTGGGGAGTGAGAGCATTTTTACCTCACATGTGTTAATACTAAATGTTGTTTATTTTTGAGTAAAAATAAAAACTTTGTAGTTTATATTTATTTGATATAAATATAGGAATATTTCTAAATTTTTTCCTCATGCAAAAATGTTGTGAAGTTAATTTCACCTAAGTTATGATTTTCACAAGTATTTCAAAAAAAGTTTATCACAAAAGCCCACCATCACTCTCACCCCCAAACACATACATACCCTTGAGAGCAAACAGATTTTAAGAAACATGTTTAGTGTTTAATTAAGTACAATTTTTTCCAGAAAGTGATTTATGTAAATGTAGTAACATAATTATATCATGTAGTATAAAGTTAAGTATGTTATTGGGTAAACCAAATGTAATTATCACAGAGAATTTTATACACACATTCTGGCAATATGTTCCAGGCTTCTCGTATATTGCTCCTTCTCTCCCCCACTCACTTTACATTTACTCTGAAAAAGTAACTGATGTAAGATTATGACACAAAGTCTGAAATTTGCCTGTAAACCTTTTGAAGCCCATGCTTGTAGTTGAGAGCTACAGTGCTCTGAGGGAGTCACATTCCTCCCAGTTTTGAATGTACCCTTCACTTCAAAAGGCAGTGACTCTCTGAAATGAGTTTGAGGACACCTATTTTAAATTCGCTGCTGCCTGCAAGCTAGCTGCAGGTTATTTTAGTTACCAGAGCAGCACTAATTCGCAGTATCTCTCTATGAGTATTTGTAGGTAAAAATTATAGACAACTGACTCCAGCAAAAGGAAAGTTCTAATACCAAATTAATCCCCATCAGAAAAATGCGAAATAAGCTAAATATCTGAGTATTAAATGGAAAAGCTCTATGTTAGACAATTTTTAGAACAAGATAATGGTTTCTGAAGTTGTTCAACTTTTTTGAAAGATAGAATTCAAGATAATGAATCACTTAAACAGTATGCACACTTACATCAATAAACCCACTTTGCATTTTATGGGAAATTCTTCCTTAAAATGTTTTTGAGCCCAGATGTTTCAAATTATGAATAATTTGTCATTATGTTTAAAACCAAGCTTGAAAAATGTGACTGGTCTTTCCCATTAGGAAACTCAAACTGAAAATCTGTTTCACTGAATCAAACCTAAATCAGTAATTGGGTATTTAGAGATATTCGAGCTAAGAATCTTTTGGATAAAAATTTTTAGACTAACTATATATTTGGCTCACTAGTTAATGTTCTTTGATTGGAAAGTAAGAGAGATATATTAACTGACAAATCACATAGTATTAAGAGTTACATGTAAAGTTTTGCCACCTGGAATCAGAATGAGAGATCTAACCATCCTTCGACTTCAATTGTGACAGCTGTGGCCACTTTGAGCTCCTAATGAGGATTCTTTGTAATAAACAAAATGCTTGCTCACCAAAACATCTACACCCTCATCACTAGAACTAGGGAATATGTTACCTACCCCAAAGAGATGCTGCAGATATATTTACTTAAGGATCCAACATAGAAAAACTAACTTAGGTTTTCTTCTTGGGCCCAATCTAATCACAGGGAGAGTTCACATGGCATTAAGAAGCTTTAGAAAAGAGATGCTACTGGGAGGCAGAGACTAGAATGACAGAATTTCAGGGTGGAGAAACTGGACTTGGCAAGAAATGTTGTAGACCTCTAGATGGTAGAAGCTCTTGATTTGAACCCACAAGGATGTTTTGGATTTCACCAATAGAATGGCAAGGATAATACATTCATGTTGTTTTCATCTACCAAGTTTGTAGTAAGGTGTTATAGCCACTGTAAATCACATATACATATATATGTAATTAGATCTGAACCTAAATTTTCTGGCTCTCATCTAGATTCTTACATTTTAAATTTTATATAACTACTGTGCCACTTCCTATTTATATTTTAATTATTCTATTAAGAGAAACTTTGAGACTACACATATGTGTCTATGTTTAAATGATATTTGTGTAAGTATATATGTGTATGCATAACTATACACAAACATAAATATATTCAAAATTCTAAACTATGTTTGAAAGCAACACTAGCAATAAAACTCTCATTTCTACTTATTTAATGATGTCATTTCTTTGGAAATTTATGTATGATTCATTTGTGGGTTACTATAGCACCCTAGAGAAAACATAGAGTAGTGGCAATTTATAATACTCCAAAAGGTCACATTTGCAGTTGACTTTTAGTGACTTGATTTTGACTAGTATGAGAGATAAACAGTATAGAAAGTTTACAAATGATATATTTCTGTATATAATGTATTAATTCTACTTGGAGTTAGTTTTAAAAATATAAGTAGGCATAATTATACATTATGTAATTTAAAATGTCCTTAAAATATTATGCAACCAATTGATGACATATAAATCCAAAGTTGACTTTATTTTATTCCAGTTGGTAATTTAGGTAGATTTTCTCCTCAGTACTGTTAAATATGTAGAAATTATGATTTTAAAGTTTTAGTCAATTAGAGTTTTGACTTAACCTAGACAACCTGATCAATATTAACACAAAAATATATAGAATCTACTTTCCTTTTGTGGTTACATGCTGGTGGTAAACACATTTTCTCTTTCACTTAATAATGGAGCTGCTGACTAATGGATTATTTTTACAGTTCTAAAAGAATGGAGATAAATAGAAAGTAGGAGTTAATATTGCTTGTGTAAAAATTAATAATTACTTGTGAAAATTATTTTCCTAATTGTTGCTTTATTACTCTTATAGTTGTCTAAGGAAAAGTTTTTTTTAATTAACTTAATCAACTTCAAATTTCCAGTTCCAAACCCAAAATTAAAATAGAACACATCTTGTTCAAAATTATTTAAAAATTATGATTTTACATATTAAAAAAATTTATGGTAACGATAGAGAATTAACTGAACAAAGGGCTGAACAAATGCTTGGGTCACACACCCTAAAACTAATCCTATCTGTGAGTCACTCATAGATTTACAAAGCGAGCTCCTTATCCATGCTTCTATTCATAGTTATATTCATATTTGTAGCTATATATTGGTATCTTTTCTTTGTTTATCTACATATAATCTTAGAACCAGCTTAAAAGTTAGTATTTGTAGATTTTGAAGCACAAACTTGTCTTCTTACAAAGGAGTAAGCTGAGCCACACTGTACTTTAATTATAGCTGATATCAGAAATAAAAGTAATAGTGTTCTAAATTCATTTATATGTTTATCCTGACTTCCAGTTTAGTGCTTCTAGGATGTCTGGTTTATATACCTAGGAAATTTACCACTTATTTCTGCTCTAATTCACTGCTCAAAATGGTTTTTGAATAGAATATTTCATCTTTGCTCAGCAGAATAAAGAATGCTGATGACATGAAGAGAGTTCAAGAACTTTGAGGAACCCAGGGAACTGATGATTGTTGCATAATGTTCAAACTAGAGGCAAGGGAATTATATAACTTATTTTTCAAACTAAAGTGGGACAATTTTTAGAGTTAACAGGGACATTATTAATAATTATGATGAGACAGCAGTTAAAACTGTTGAGGAGTACTGCCATTTATTTTTGGCAGTACTGGGTTTGAACTCAGTGCCTTGTGCTTAGTACTGTACTGTACCACTTAGGTAGGCTCTCATGTTTCTGGCTGGGCAGACTTTACTCCAAGGTCCTCCTACCTATACTTTCTACCTACCTGGGATCATAAGCATGCACCATGGTGCCCCCAAATATTCAAGAGACACAGCAAACCCCTAATAGGACAATCCTCTCAAATTACACGGAAAGCTCACCATAATTTAATTTTGAAAAAAAATGACAAAATACTTGGAATCAGAGAAAATGATACATTTCAACAGAGGAACAAACAATAATGTAAATGACAGCAGATTTCCTTTCTGAAACTATAAAGGCCAGTGGTAAGCAGACATTGTTTTTGAACTACTAAAAGAAAACAATTGTATCTATATAATTATCTTAAATATCACTTCCACATTCATTTAGCACCTCAACAGATAGAGGCATTAATTTTTACTTCAACTATTAGAAATAATTTAATAAGCTCAAGAGAATTTTGATATGCATTATATCTTTCTCAAATTTTATCCATTTGGATGGATTTTTTAAATTCCCTAGCCTTCTTCTCATAACATTTTTTTTCCATTTGGAGAATTTCCATCAGTTATTACTTAATTGTATGTCTGCGGCAATTCACTTTGTTTTCCTTCATTTGAAAATGTCATATGTCTCTTCAGTTTCTGATGAACGGTATTGTTGAGTATAGAATTCATAGTTCTTAGTTGTTTTCTTTCAGTATCTCAACTTATTCTATAGAACCATAACAAGAAAAGCAGAATGGTACTGGAATAGAATAGAAACTCCAAAAACAATCCCAAGCAGCTATAGCCATCTGATTACTGACAAAGTTTCTAAAAATATATATCAGAGAAAAGATAAACTCTTTAACAAGTGGTACTGGAATAACTGGGTAAGCACATGTAGAAAACTGAAAATAGGTCCCTATCTCCTGTGCAAAAATCAATTCAAAGTGGAACAGAGACATTAATGAGAGATCAGACATGTTGAAACTACCAGAGGAAAACATAGTTCAAGATAGAAGTATAGACATTACTTTCTGAATAGTATTCCAGTAGCTCTGGAAATAAAAATAAATACTAACAAATGTGGTTATATTACATAAAAAAACCACTGCACAACAACAGAAATAATCAATAGAGTGAAGAGACATACCATGGAATGGGAGAAAATCTTCGGTTGGTATTCATCTAACAGAGAATTAATATCTGGGATACATAAATAACTCAAAAACAATAAACAAAAGTGGAACAAATGATCCAATGATAAACGGACAATTGAGGTAAATAGATATTTTTCAAATGAAGAAGTAAAAGTGTTTTAACACTTTCATAGAAAGTTTTCAACATCTTTAGCCACCAAGAAAATGAAAATCAAAATAATATTGAGATTCCATATCACTCTAGTCAAACTGTGTATCATCAAGAAACAAAAGGACAACACATACTGACTGAGAAGTATGCTGCATAAAAGGAACCCTTATTCACTGCTGGTGGGAATGTAAATTAGATCAGTCATGTTTCTAAAAAATTAAAAATAGAACATCCATATTACCCAGTTATGCCACCTCAGGCATACACCCAAAGCGATCAAAGTCAGCTTTTTATGGAGATAGCTGAACAACCATGTTTGTGGCTTGCAGCCCACTCAGCCTGAAACCGGCCATGGCTAACATGACCCAAGCCGCCACTTACTGGAACTGAGGGGGGTGGGATGGTTTCTGGGAACAGGGACTGTTTCTGGTTAATCTTGCTAAAACGGTATTTGAGTCAATGAGTTAAGTCACCTGGTGTTTACCAAATTCCTGATAAATAATCTTCAAGTAATCTTGCCCCACCACCAAGATGTGGGTGATATCAGAAATATGTGACCCCAGGGACCATAAAAATTGCTGTGTGACCATGACTAATGTCTAAAAAATCATAAAAGCAGCCTGAACTTTGTATTCGGGGTCCGTGTTGAAACCCACTGCGTCGGGCGGATACCCGGACCCCAGCTGGCTGGAAATAAACCTCGCTTTGTGGCTTACATTATCGTGAGTGTCTTTTGTTCCTCTGAGGGGTGGTCAACCTCGGTCCCCAACAGTCACTGCATTATTCACCAAAGACAAATTATGGAACCAGTCTAGATGCTGAGCAAGAGATGATTGGATAAAGAAAATGTGAGATATCTCTCTCTCTCTCTATATATATATATATATACAATGGTGTTTTACTCAGCAATAAAGAAAATTGAAACTGTGATTTTCAAGGAAATGGATAGAAGTGGAAATTACTATGTCAAGTGAAATAAGCTGGTCCAAGAAAGTTAAGTATCACAAGTTTTCTCTTATATGTGTAATCAAGGGAAGTAAAAAAAAAGACATGAATGTAAATGGAGACTATGAGGAATGTTGAAGGACAAAGGGAAAGTGGGGATTAGGGAATAAGACAGAGTAATAGGACGAATATGGTCAACGTACATTATATGCATGTAAGCAACTACGACAAGGAAACCCTTTATTTATACAAATAGTATACACTAGTAAAAATACTGTTTAATGCTTTCTAGTCTTCATAGTTTCAAATAAGAAAACTGTGGTCTTTTATATTACAGTGCTAGAGAACCAGTCTACAACAGTGATTATATTTAAATTGTAGGGAATATAAAGAGAACCACATGGAAGTCAGTTTTCTATACTTCAAAATATTAACATGCCCATAATAGAAAATTGTGATGAATTACATATGTATATTATTCTAACCAGCACAACTAAGAAATTTAAGCAAAATATTTCATTAAAAAATGCTCTGAATAAAGATGGAATGCCAAGTTTTCATACCACCGATAGTAATGAATAAAAAGAGATACAGAGAAATGAAAAAACTTAGAAGGCAGAAAAAAATAATAAAATGTTATACGTATAACATGACAGTTGTTAAAATAAAGGTATACTGTCTATAAAAAACAACTAAAAGACAGAGGTAGGGAGAACAGAATTTTTTTAAATGGTCAACCATATTCTGTACACATAACACTCACATTTTTAATTAATAATCTTTCTAGCCATATGGAATAGCATTTTAGCAGGTAAATACTGATAAAATGCAGGTGATGCTATAGTAATAAATTAGCTACAAAAATATAAAAAGTAACAAAATAGTAACATTTCCAAATATTTTATATCACACCATCATTCACAAAGCTAGCGTGAATTTGATCAGAGAAGTCTTACTAGACTTAAAAATAGTCACATAATTTACTAAACTGTTAATATTGGATTGAGTACCTAGGTCAATGGTATAGTGCTTGCCTAGCATGAGTATAGCCCTGAGTTTAATCCCCAGAACCAAAAGAAAAAAAAAAAGGTGCTAACATATATAAGCTGTGTTTACCTTTTTCCTTTCTGAAATGACTTGGTCATTTTTCTTTCTAATTCAGCTTTACTTCTTGAAACACAATTAAAATGTTTTTAACATGCAAAATAAAAATAAGTAAAAAAACACCTCTCTATGCTAAAATGATGGCGCTTTTGGGGCAAATTTGTCTCAAAGGATATTGACTTACTTTAGAATGATGTGTTCAGAAGGTCTTGGACAATCAGACTATGGTGAACATTGGAGCATAGCACATAATGTGAGGTGAGATGAAAGTCTTGAGACTAAGCTTCTTTTCATTGGCAGATTCAATATTTTCCTTAGACACTAGAACAGTAACATTTATAGGCCATGCCCATGCTGCCTTCCTTTTAAATGATTCTACACATTTCTTCAAGTTGTTATTTTGTATCAGCTAAGGTCCTACAGAGAAAACCACAAGGGGCCAGCCAAAAGTATTGAGTCACTCTGACTCACTCTTCTAGGTGACCTAGAGTAAACTTCACTCCTTACTATTGTCTGGCTTTAATGCTAAATTCTCCACCCAGCAGGCATTCCTGTCTGCCACTTAAGAACATTGGAAAGGTGACCTAAATTGAGCATGCTCAGTAACATGCTTCACTCTACATTTGATGAGGGGATTTTCCAATGTCACTGTCCATGAGTTTCCACCACAAAAGCCCCTTATGTGGGAGTTATCCCTTGAGCTCTTCTAACTGGGACAAGTATAAACTGGCTTCTTTATCTCCTGGTTGTGGTTACTGGCTTTGCATGAACCAAGTGCTGATCACTTTGTGTTTAGATACACCTTTAATAAGCAGAGTAGAAAAAACATTTTGGTTAAAATTTAAAAATAAAAAAAAACTATGAAATATGACTGACATAAGATTAAGATAAAGGGGAGAGGAGAAGGTGGGGGAGGGTATAAGAATTTTCTTCTTGTTTGACATTTCAATTGATTATGGTGAAAGTGGAGAAAAGTTTGTGGAGATAAAGTTGTTAGTTGAGTTGTTCAAAACTAGTTTCAGCTTGTAGCTATGCTACTCAATATAATAATGCTTTTAACTTAACATTTAACACTGGTTGTGATAGTTAATGTTTATAATCCCAGCTACTTGGGAGGCAGAGATTTGGAGAGTTGTCATTTGATGTTAGTGCAGGCAAAAAGTTAGTGTGCTGGGTCGGTTGTCATCCCAGCTACCACAGGAGGCCTTACCTGGGAGGATCACAGTCCAAGTCCGTGTGAATGTGGCATGGTGCTGCTTCAGGCAAAAACGTGACACCTATCTAAAAAAGAAAGAAACAACTAAAACGAAAAATGGGCTATAGTGCGGCTGAAGTGGTAGAACACCTTCCCAGCAAGCAAGTGGTCCTGAGTTCAAAACTCAGAACCACCACTCCCACAAAAGAAAAATAGCCTTTCAAATTTGCACTGTCATTCACAAGTAAATGGATGGAACTGGAGAACATCATCTTAAGCAAAATTAATCGGGCTCAGATGGCCAAATATCACATGTTCTCCATCATATGCAGATCATAGACCTAAAACAAATGCAGTGATATCACTGGACATGGATCACACATTAAGGGAGAATGCACATGGGAAGATTAGGGAAAGGGAAGGAAACCTAAAACTTGATTGTGGTTGATGTGCTCACTGTAAAGAAGTGAATAAAATAATCTTATACTGGCAGAGGCCACTATGGGAAGGGGACCAAGGAAGTAGTAAAGAGGTTTGGTAGAGATGAAGCAATGTGGGTTGTAATACACATATGCATAGAAGCAATGCTAGGAATCTCTCTGTATAGCTGTCTTTATCTAAAACTAGCAAAAACTCTGTCTTTCTTATCTCTTATGTTTTCTCTTCAACAAAATTGGAGAACAAAAGGTTCTGTCTGGAAGCAGAACATCCTGAATTACTGATTCACTTCTTCCAATATTTCCATCACATTACTCATTTGTCTTTCTTTCCCTTACGTTTGGAAGAATTTCTTGATTTTTTTTTCTTCTAGTCCTTTTATTAAATATTTTGTTTAAGCAATCATATTTTCATTATCTAAAACCTCTTTCACATTCTCTCATCCTTCTTTTTATAGCAGCTTATTCCATTTTTATGTATACAGTATGTTCTTGAATTACTCTGAAGCCACTGATTAGAATTCCTTTAAATTCATTTCTATTTCTTCATTTAACATTGTAATATAAAAGCCATGCTTAATGTTTTTGTTTGCTTTTTGATTTCTACTTCTATTTCCTGTACATATGTAATAATTATTGCTTGTTTATTCATATTCATGAGTGAAAACTTAATTTATGCAACATAGGAACTGTTTGAAATTCCTCCAATACTGTGCTGATGTATTTGCTAAAAGTTTCCATGTTGGCAGATATGGTGTTGCAGCAGGTAAAAGTCATTTGTAATATAGAAATAGAACAGAATCCTATGCAATTAAGCTCAAATATTTTCTTTCCATGCTTCTAAAACTTGCACAAACATGATCCAGAAATGTTCTAGTCTGACTGACTTTTTTCAATGCTAGTCACTCTCTTTCTCAAATTTCCCAAAAGAGCCAAAGAACCTGGTCTGGTGATGACTAGATATATACATATTTAATGAAATTTGCATGGCAGACTATGCCCAAATTGCTCCATTAATGACTTTTCTGAGTTTTTCATTTGTCTTCATGAATCCTTAGAAGCTTATTTTATATAAACAAATATATTAGTCTTTTGGTAATTAATGAGTGTATTATTTATTTTTCAACACTGTGACTGACATAAGCAACTTAAGAGAAGAAAGATTTATTTTGGCTCAGGATCTCAGAATTTCAGTCCATGATTTCCTGGCCCCATGCCCTTTGCCAGAGTATCATGGCAATATGATCCTGTGGTTGAATAGGTTCTTAACCTCATGCTGGACATATGGCAGATAAACTAGGATATAAAATGGGGCCAAGGCAAGATATATTCCCCAAAGCCCCCACTCATGCCTTTTGCTACCTTCCAATAATGTTATCATATTATAGATGAATCAAGGAATTATACCATGGAAAAGAACTAAGGAATCATAATCTAATTATGAAAATGTCCTTACAGAAGTCCAGACATGTACTTTACCAATCTCCTAGATTTATCTTTATCCAGCCAAGTTGACAAGATTATCACAACTTCATTCTTTGTCAATTTGACATTTAAACACATCTTCTTAAACCATCACATTCCACCATTGGCCTCCCAAAATGCATACTTCCATCTCACAATGTAAAATTTATTCAGTCCATCCCCATGAGTGACAGTAGTCTTAAAAGTTCCAACATTATCCAGAAACTGAAGTTCACAGTCTCCTTTGAGACTTAAAATCTTATAAATAATAACAATAATAACAATTTACATGCTTTCAATATATAATTGCACAGATTAAGTATTCCCATTCCAAAATGGAGGAATGGGACCAAGGCAAGACTGAAACTCTATAGGGAAAATATTAAATCCTATGACTCCATTTCTTGCATACAAGGTATGTGATGGCAACATGGGAGATTCAATGTGCTTGGGAAGCTATATCTCTATGTCCCTCCTGGTTGCAGCTCACATGGCCTCACTCTTGAGATGGCTCCACTTTTTTCCTTCCATTTCCTCAGCAGATTTTCCACATTCCTTGCATCACCCTTGTAACTTAAAAGAGCACTCACTTATGGACTTTTTGCAGGGAATCTGACCCTACTACACTTTGCATAACATCCCAGGCCTTCATTCAAAATCTCAGTGGAAAGTTCCATTATCATGTAACTCTTCATCTGGCATGCCTACAAAACTGGCACCAGGTAGATGATGAGAAGGACTACTACCTGCTTGTGCAGTAGCCAAACCCTCTTGAACCTTTGCTATAGTAGCCTTTGATTATCTGGGCAACTGAACAATAGAAAATTCTTCTTTAGGTAGTCCTGAGTGATAAGGCCAATGCCTAAAGCTCTCTCTTCTCAAAGGAAAGTCTTTGAAGTGAGTTAATAATTTTATGCTTTATAGCCTGCCATGAGTTGGGTCTGGTCAATTCATGAGATACCCTCAATGATCTTTAAAGTGTTCCCAGGGCTACTCACCCACAAAGAAGAATGAAATTTTGTCATTCACAAGAAAATGGATGGAAATAGAGAACATTATCTTAATCCAAGTTAGCCAGGCTCAGAAGGCCAAAAATCACGTTCTCCTTATATACAGATTATAGGCCCGAAACAAAGGCAGTAATGTTATATGACAAGGGTAACACACTAAGGCGGAGAGCACACATGGGAGAAATAGGTAAAGGAAAGGAAACCTAAATCTTGAATGTGGTTGATGTGCTCCATGTTGAGGAGCAAATAAAGTAATCTTAAATTGTCAGAGGCTACTATGGGACAGGGACCAGGAAGAAGTGGCCCAAACAATGTATATAAATGTGAGTAAATGTAAAACTGATAAAAAAAAAATTTTACACTGTTAGTCCCTACTATTAACTCTTATGTGAATCAAGTCCCCAGATCTGGTGTAAATATGAATAGATACACATATTTACTAGATTTAAGAATAAATTTACTCATTACAGAAAAATGTTTCCTTAGAGACAATATAACTCACAGCATATTTCTTGGACTTCATGAAAAAAAATTATAAGGAAATAGACAGTTATTACATAATGAACTAATGTCATTTAATTTGTAATAACTTTCATTCCCTAAGTTTGTACTGATGGAAAAATTTTCAGATATAAATTCAGCTTTTCATCTGTACTTGCTTTCAGCAGCATATTATTTAACCATACTATATACTTAATATTGTTGCACACATTAGTATTATTTCAATAACAGTGATGGTATATTTTTTTTTTTGCTGTGTTTTTCATTCTGGCCTGTTGATTGGCAGCAAAATATCTGCTTAGCTACACAGGCTAACTAATGCAATAAAAATTTTTTTTAGATTATTAGAATTTCTCTCCCCCTCTTTTCTCTGATTAAATTAGATGTTACATACTTCTTCTTTGTATGTGCACGTGTCTAAACTTATTGTATCTAAATTAATGTCCAGACATTGTTGAAAAATGAGACCAGCTAAACTAAACAATCCATTCTACATTACACTAGAGAGAAAAATCATGACTTTCTAGTTACCCAGTTAGTGCAATTTTATTAGTAAATTGAGCAAACTTAAAAAATATGCCAACAAGTTAATATTCAGAAATGGGATTTTATATTGAAACTCCTCATGCTGCTTTTAATTATCAGAGCATATGTCTGCCTTTTAAAAATAAAACACAAGCGGGATTTTTTTTACTGAAGAAACAAATAATGTACCTCTAAATGAGGGGGAGATCAGTTATTAATAATCGACTTGAGGGTTGCCTTTCCTCAGTAGCTTTTCTTCTCTAGGAACTATTTGATTATGACTGTGATTGAACAACTTATCTTCCATTAGATGTAAAATCAACAGGAGAATATCAGGAATTTAGAAAAGACAAGAAGAAATTGTGTGAGCAACATGATTTTATTTATTTGGGAAAAGTACTTGTCCCAGATGATACAGGATTTGATTCATGTTATTGAATAAAGTCATTTATACAGCATGCTCATTTCTAAAGTTCATATGCTGAAATTTTTGTGGTAGATAGGAAGGTTGAGAGAGCTAATTACAAACATCTGTATTTTCAATATTATGTTAGATTAGTGTGTGTGCATGTGTGTGTGTGTGTGTGTGTGTGTGTGTGTGCTTGCATGTGTTGTTAGGGATTGAACCCAGGGCTTCTACATGCTAAGAAAGCACTTTAACATTGAGAAAACCTGTGACCCTGTTAGATTTTTATCCATTGATTCATTTAATACATGTGCAATCTAGTTAAATATCCCCATTTTGCAAATGAGAAAATGGCCATTTGTAATATTGAATCACTTGCTTGTCTTCAGTCATTCTTATACTAAGAATGGGACAGTATGATTATGCTAATAAAACACTAAACTCTCTTAATATAAAATAATGATTAAAATGGGGTCTAAAATAAAAATTATCAGAAAAAACTATAAATCCAGTATATAAAATTATTTATATGGTTATATATATACTTCATATGTAAAATTAAATACCAAATAAACCAGGATATCATTCTCTTGTAATGGTGGGATAAATCATTTGAATTATACTTCCCACTGGAAAAAATGAAACTTTAGCTATTTTATACACATTTTTAACAAGCGAGATAGTTTTCACACAAAATATGAGGAAAAATAATGAATCTAGAGGGGCAAGAATATTACTTTACTAGGGACTAGTTGCTGATCCCGGCAAATATAACTATTTTGACAATCTCAGAGTGAGTGAGAAAGTAATCAAAGTTTAGGAAATCCTCCATCAAAGAACACCCCATATCCTCAGTGTAAGGCAAATCAGATGTAAAGCCCTCCTAGCACGGGTTGTGTGTCCACTTGACTCATAATTGCAAGGCTTGATCTTTGTTTAAAGCAGAACTGCTTGTGTACTGCCCTAGGTATTAAGAAAAAACACATTCAAATCCTTTATAAAGACATCTTCAGTGTAAATTTTACAATGTTATCAGAGAACACAACGTCATAAGGTCAAGTAAGACAAATTTTCCAAAACAACACAAAACAAATCTAAACCTGCCAGGACATCAAATGTACATTATCAAAAGTATACAGTAGATATTTTACTATTTAAAACTTTAATCAAAGTTAAAATTAATTGCATAGAAAAACTATGAAATAATATGTTCTAGAATAAACCAATGGAAATTTCAAAAATAAAAATATGGTTACTAAACTTTTTTAAAAATTGTACTTTATGAGCAGACACAATTGGAGAAATTAATATACTGGTGGGGAGAAATTTACTTCAACATGAAGAAGTAAATACAGAGAATAAAAGCAAGAAATACATACATATAAAGGAATGATAGAGTGTGATCAGAAATCTATCAAAATTAATAGACATCTTTGAAATAAAAATCTTGTTGTTCACAAAGGTATGTGTATATAATAGTTGCTCTGATGTTCAATTATTTAATTATTTTCTCCCTCAGGCAATTGAAATTGTAAGATAGTGTTTCACATTAGCTTTAACTTTTATGTTACTTAGCTTATTAACTAAATTTTCATTTTGGCAATGGCATTTTAAATTGCTAATATTCCCGAGTGTGGTTTCTAATAGGCAGGTTTTTTTAAACTTCATTTTGTGGTTATCCAATTGACCTGTATTCTCTGAGGACACTAAAGCTATCTATGTTCTAGTTAATTTCTTACAATAATTCTGCTTTCTTTGCATGTACTTCAGTTTCTCAGATATTGCTACCTTCACTTTATTGCATTTATTCAAATTCTTGGTAGTTCTTAAATTCCCTGTGTTATCTATTGGCAACAGTCTTTATTTAGCACTATAGGTAGATAGTTTTTTTTCCTCTGCTCACATGAGAATCTTTATTTCATTCAAGTAATTGAAGAGTCCAATTATTAAAACATTTGGCATGTGGCTACCATATGGCTTTGTTTTTTTTTTTTTTTTCTCTCATATACAGAATCTTTTTTTTTTTCATTTTTCTTTTATTATTCATATGTGCATACAAGGCTTGGTTCATTTCTCCCCCCTGCTCCCACCCCCTCCCTTACCACCCACTCCGCCCCCTCCCTCTCCCCCCCAATACCCAGCAGAAACTATTTTGCCCTTATTTCTAATTTTGTTGTAGAGAGAGTAGAAGCAATAATAGGAAGGAACAAGGGTTTTTGCTGGTTGAGATAAGGATAGCTATACAGGGCATTGACTCACATTGATTTCCTGTGCGTGGGTGTTACCTTCTAGGTTAATTCTTTTTGATCTAACCTTTTCTCTAGTACCTGTTCCCCTTTTCCTATTGGCCTCAGTTGCTTTAAGGTATCTGCTTTAGTTTCTCTGCGTTAAGGGCAACAAATTTCTTTTTAGTGGTCAATATTTAAGATTTTGAAAATAAGGACATCACTATCCTTCATCCTTGCTACAAGGGACTTTCCTCTTCTCTCAGAGTCCTAATTTTAGACAGTGTTTTAACTCTAACTTCATAGTTTACATAACTAAACTGAGGGCTGTTGTCTAAGAGCACAAATATAAAAGAAACATGGTGATTGAGTATGGAGTGGAAAATCACTTACAACAAAATTCCTGACCCACCCATAGAATGTACTAAAATCGAGGATTTTCTATCTCTCGTTTGAGGATTTATTTATTTTAAAGTTAACCATAACTATCACTTGCGGAAGTTCATTTTTATTAACAGCAAGGTTTATATCCCAAACTCTTACTGGGATTCACTAGCAATATAGTTGAAAATGAACTATGCATCTGTATACGTGTGTACATGTTTTTCTTTGTTCACTAAATTTTATGCTAGAGACAGCAGAGGTGGCCCAAATAATGTATACATATGCAAGTAAATGCAAAAAAGATAAAATAAAATTAAAAAAAGAAAAAGAAAAACAGGGAAAAAAAGAATTCACACATAGAAAAATGTATTGAACACATGTTCTACTTAATGAGTTTTTTTCAAATATACATAACAATTTAACCAGTAATCCAATAAATGTAAAGATCATTTCCTCTCCAATGAAAAGAACATTTAATATTTTGCAATTTACTGAGGCTTATTTGATGAACTTCAATGAACTGTATTACATAAATATTCCAAGTAAATTTAAAAAAAGGTTATTTTATGTGGTTCTGGAAATTTTAGAAGGTTGTACCTAGCTGGAAGAATTAGGTCACCAGAGGCAGATCCTGTTGTGTATTTATCTGGCCCCTTCTCTCCCCATCCCTCTCTTTGTCCTGTCTACCATGAGGTGAAGACTTATTCTGTCACACATGCCCACTGCAATGATGTCCTTACCAAGAGCATGGGAATAAGAAGGAGACTATAGATCAAATCCTCTGATACTGTGAGCCAAAATAAATCTTTCTTCCTTGAAATGTTTCTGTCAGTAATTCTGTCACAGGTAACTAAAAGTTACCACTACACAGACTATTGCCAGAAAAGTGGGGTCATTGATGTGACTAAACCCGACATGTGACTCTTTCATTTATTTATTTTTTTCTATATAACAGTTTGAGTTCAGGGCCTTATGTTTGCTAGGCAAGTGTTCTACTGTACCTACAGCCCATTTTGCTTTGATTATTTTTGAGAACCACTTGGTCAAAGAGGGCTGGGCTACCACTCAACCTGTTGGCAGACATTGGCATCATTCACATGATAATGGAACTCTTCCCAAATTTCCAGAGTTATTTGTATGATTACTATATTCTACAAATAGACTTACACATAGTATGTGCTACTTTATACTATTGTTTAGATAACACTGTAGAATAAAGAAGCAAATGCATTTTTTCAGTATATTTTCATGAATTCAAACTGCAATCCATTAATTTTCATATCAGCTACACATTTTTTTCAAAGTAACACTTTATAATTTATGACTATATTGCTCATTTCTGTTTTCTGAGTTACTTTTGAAATAGTTAACATAAGTTGTAATTTATAAACATGTACTCTCAGAGATATTTATAGAAATGCTATTCTTGATTACTTATTAGGAAAAATTATAAGGATAAAAATAGAAAAGAAAATGAATTACACCACTGAAAATCTTAAAGCCCACAAGACAAAAACTGCTGATGGAAGAATTAGGAAACAATTCGCCTTTGTTCAAACTCTTCTAGGGATTAATACCATTTTTGCTTTCTCCAAATGGTGGGTTTTTTTTTCCTTCACTTTCCTTACCCTTCTCTCCTCATCCCTCCCTCCCCTTCTTTTCCCCTCCCTTTCTCCCTCCCTTCCTTTCTTCCTCTTTCTTCCACCTCTCTTTCTTCCTTTCTTCCTCTCTCCCTCCCTTCCTTCCTTCCTTCTTTCCTTCTTTCTCTCTTCCTTCTTCCTTTTCCCCCTTCATTCCTCCCTCCCTCCCTTTCCTTCCTATCTCCCTTCCTCTTTCCCTAACTCCCTTCCTTCTTTCCTTTCTTTCCTCTTTCTTTCTTTTTCTTTTTTGAGACATGGTCTCAACATGTTCCATAGCTTGACTTTCAAAAGTTCTACATCCTCCTGACTCAGCTTCCTGAGTGGTTGGATTATAGGCAGTACCACTATATATACCTTTATATTTTGATAAACATGTTTACTTTTTTTTTTCTTTGTGGTGGTACAATCAAATACAGGCATTATTCATGCTAAGCAAATGCTCTACCACTGAACTATAACCCAATCCATCTTTCAATACTTATGACCACAGTTTAATAACAAATAGTTCTTACCAGCTAAATTTTACAAAAAGACAATACTTTCCTAAACACACCGCTATACTTCCTCAATGTTTTGTCCTCTGCGGCTCATTTTCTATTCCCTACTACATTCAACTTTTCCAGAATTAGCACAATTGTTTCATATCAGTGTTCTGAAAACACTGCATCCTTCCTTTTGTCAGGCTTGATAGTTCTCTGTTAGAATCTTTCCATAAGCCACCTTCAGGAGAAACAAATATACAGACTTATGAAATAATTTTTTAACGTGTTCCTTCTTTTCCTATTTCCAAATTAATTTTTTAGGGAGAACACTCAAAACTATTTTGTTATATTAACTTGTTCATTAAACTAAGCCTGCATTTGTTATACTCGATTAGCATATGAAAACAAATTTTCTTGTGAGTGAATATGGGGCTTTCTATGGATCAGATGATATATAAACAAACCATACTTTTTCAAACCAAAAAATATAATAATTATAAGTTATACTTAAGTAAACATTTGTATAACACTGAAACATATTTCACAATGAATTAGTTATAATCACATTTGTACACCCAGTGTTTAAAATTGGTAGCTTTGGTATATACTAGTTTTTCCTAAACAAATTAAAATAAGAAGCACAAGCAGTAAAACATATCTGAACTTGTTAAATTCTAAAATATCCATTCTGACTTACAAGCAGCAATAAGAATAGTAAGCAATGTGTCAGTTTAAATACTAAGTGAATATATTTCACAATAGAAATATAAAAATAACCATGAGAATGAATTGCTTATAATTTTGGGTCTTTCACTAAGTAGCCACTTAATTTACTAGAAAAACATTGTTTCTGTGAAAAAGACATTCTTTTAGAAATCATAATTACATATTTTCAAAAGTTTGGGGAATATGGAAGTGCATTTTTTAATCTCATAATAACATTTTACTAAATTCTTGTGATAACAATGTTTTCAATATTAATCATTTCAATGACAAGTAGAATATACTTTATTAAACATGGGCCAGAAGAAGAGATAAAAATGAATGTAACAAAACAATTGGGTATTCAACATGCCACCATTGTTTTTGTATTTCATTTGGGATGGGCTATAGTTAATCATATTTTGTGCCTTCTAGCCATGAAAGCCTTTTTAAAAATAATCCCATTTTCCCACATCTTGCCTGTTGTTATTAGTGTTTTTGATGATGGCTAGTCTAACGGTGATGAAGTGGAATCTTAATGTGGTTTTGATTTGCATTTCCTTTACTGCTAGAGATGGTGAGCATTTTTTTAAGTGTTTTTTTGGCCACTTAAATTTCTTCTTTTGAGAAAGTTCTTTTTAGTTCAGTTGCCCAATTCTTTATTGGTTTATTGTTTTTGAGAGTGTTTAGTTTTTTGGGTTCCCTGTATATTCTGGTTATCAGACCTTTGTCTGATGTATAGCTGGCAAATATCTTCTCCCATTCTGTGTGTGGTCTCTTCAGTTTAGAGACCATTTCTTTTGTTGCACAGAAGCTTTTTGTTTTATGAAGTCCCATTTGTCCATCCTTTCTCTTAGGTGCTGAGCTGTTGGGGTTCTGTTGAGGAAGACTTTGCCTATACCTATTACTTCCAGAGTGTTTCCTTCTCTTTCCTGTACCAACTTCAGAGTTTCCAGTCTGACATTAAGGTCTTTGGTCCATTTTGAGTTGAAACTAGTACAGGGTGATAAACATGGATGTAGTTTCAGTTTTTTGCAGACAGATAACCATTTTTCCCAACAACATTTGTTGAAGAGACTGTTTTTTCTCCATCATATATTTTTAGTGCCTTTGTCAAAAGTAGGTTGGGCATAATTGTGTGGGTTCATATCCAGGTACTCTATTCTGTTCCACTGATCTTCATGTCTGTTTTTGTGCCAGTGCCATGCTGTTTTTGTGGGAATGCAAGCTAGTGCAACCACTCTGGATAAAAAATTTGGAGGCTTCTTAAAAATCTAAACTAGACCTAACATATGATTCAGCAATCCCAGTCCTGGGGATATATCCAAAGGAATGCAACACAGGTTACTCCAGAGGCACCTGCATACCCATGTTTATTGCAGCGCTATTCACAATAGCCAAGTTATGGAAACAATCAAGATGCCCCACTATTGATGAATGGATCAAGAAAATGTGGTACTTGTACAAAGTGGAAGTTTACTCAGCCATGAAGAAGAATGAAATCTTATCATTTTCAGGTAAATGGCGAACATAATTCTAAGCGAGGTCACCCAGGCTCAAAAGACCAAAAATCATAAGTTCTCCCTCATATTCAGACTTTAGATCTAGTTCAAATGCAGCAATGTGGTTGAACTTGGATCACATCACAAGGGGAGAGCACATACGGGAGGTATGGGGATAGGTAGAAAACCCAAAACATGGAAGCGTTTGATGTCCCCACTGCAGAGGTACTAATACAGAAACCTTAAGGTGACAGAGGTCAACATGAGAATGGGATCAGTAACCAATGTAAAGATCAGTTAGAGATGAATCAACATGGGTTGTAACACATGTGTACATGAAAGCAATGCTAGGAATATTTCTGTATAGCTATCCTTAACTCCATTAGCAAAAACGCTTTGTTTTCCTTATTATGCTTTCATCTTTTCTTCAACAAAATTAATGATAAGGGCAGAACAGGATTTGCCTGGAACTGGGGAAGGGGTTGGGGGTTAGGGAAGAGAAATGACCCAAACAATGTATGCAAATGTGAATAAAGAAAAAAGATATCCCATCACTAATGTTTTCCCGAGGCAAGACTAATAAGGGTGACAGTTGAACTGACATCTTTCTTTTCCTTCTAGTGCCTTTGCCAACTAAGTGAATTGCAGCATATTTTGTAGTTTATATTTGTTAATTATTTGTAAAAAGTTTAGCTTCTGATTTATTTTATTCTTTCTGTTTATAGGTCAGAAAAGAAAATATTGTCCCTTCCTAAGGAATTTGCTAAACTCATAAAGATTAATATTGAAGTTGTATAAATATGCTTTCAGTAATTTTCTGTTTTTCTTCAAATTACTTACACATATATGAGGCAACAAGCTTGTGAATACTGGGAAAGGAGATAGGGAAGGGAATAGCTGTAACCCAGTTGTGGAGTTGCCTCTTTCAGCCTTATTAGTATTAATATAATTTTAAAAATACAAAAGTGATGCACTGAGAAACTCCTTTCAACAGCTACTTAAATACTGATAAATACTGATAAAATACTGACAAAAAATAGTATAGTGTGTGGGGGGGTAATTGTGAAAGGATGGGGTGAATGAAGGAGATTAAGATGAGGGTATATGGCAGATGGATTTCTTATATGAAATAGAATAAAGGAACCCCTTGTAATTTCTTTAAGTGGGATGGGGAGGGGGGCCGATGGGGAGAGATAGTGGGTGTAACCTAACTAATGTACAATATGTGCCTATTTGGAATTTTTACACCAAATTCCCCCTGTATGGCAAATATATCCTAATAAAAAATAAAGTTACATAATTAAGGAAAGAATGATTTTTTTTCCTATATAATTAAAAGAAAACAACAAAGAAAAACTTCATAATGAACTCTTAGTGCTTAAAGATAGTACATAATAATTGTGATGAAAATCAAACCCACAATTTCAGCAGGGACAAACTAGGAACATCTGATGTCATGCTATTTGTTATATAGGATTTGCCTTTGCTCTTCATTTTATATCTGGTCTTCTCATTTCTTTGTTTATTTCTATTTCCTTCAGTTTTTTCTCTTGTAGGCTGTATTTTTCTAGTTCTATTATTTCATATCTATGAAGAAATGTTGAACCTATTTTAATCTCCTCTTTGATTCTCAACCCTTTATATAATAGGTCAACATGTTTTCATATAAAGTACTAGATACTAAATATTTTAGTTTGTTGGGGTCATATGGTCTCTGTTGCTAATTCTGCCAGCATGCTATGAATGTGTTTATGGACAATACGTAGATGAGTCTATTTATGTATATCTGTACTGAATAAGAAACTGGTGGTATGTTGGATTTAGCTCCCAGAGCAAATTTTCTGCCCGTGCACTAGACCTTTGCATTAAAACCTTCCTGAGAACAGGAATTTTTTTTCTTTTTATTTACTGTTGAAATACCAGACTATGCATGTCACATAGATATTTGATTGGTATTTGAATCCATTGAACATATTCTTAAAAGAAAACCTCTGGCCAGATGTTATTCAATATGGAAAAATAACTGAAACCAATACCTTACCTAGTAAATTACAACATGCTTAATATTTATGGGAAATTGTTTAAAATGATGAGATTTCCAGGGTTAACTTCTGGATAAACTTTTATATAATGAAATACTCTTTACTATTTTTAAATTGCATACAGTCTCAAATAATTTTAAGGCATTGATTTCAAACCTTAATCATATTTTAGTTAAAGATCTCATTAACTAATAGTCTGCTATTTTGTCTTTGAGTCTGTTCACTTTATGGAATATTTTCACCTTGATGGGTTAGTATAATCCACTAGTGTCCAGTTGCTTGATGTTATTTTCTTTCAAACTAATGTTAGTGTGTGACCATCTTTATACTTCAACACATTACAAAATAAAAAAACAATCAAAAATTAGAAAACAGAGCTGACAACTACCTTGTGGAATATCTGGTATATGCAATTGCACTTCAGCAAGCTACTTTTGCCAGCAGGGCTTTATAAAGGTGCACCTGGTCTCTCATGAACACTTACCATACAGCAAGAGACAATAGGGCCACAGTAACCTCTTGTCTATTTTGTGTATGAAATATAAATAGAACAGAGCAAATAAGGAAAAACAGTCCCACAGCTAGAAGGCAACTTTAAAGAAAAATGATGCTCATGGCTGCCCTGGCAGTAGCTGGCAAAGCAGTTTTTATAAAACATATTTAATGTTTACAACCACTTGGAGGCTAGGGAAGGAGAAATACTTTAAAAATACATTTAATGTTTTGAACTACTCTGTGGCTGAGAAGCAACTTCGGCTAGAATATATTTAATGCTTAGAGTCATTTGGCAGTTTAGGAAAAAGAAACTTCTTGTTAATTTTTAACATTTATTGCTGATCAGTGACTGCTAAAGCAACAATCAATACAGCGTGTTTTATGTTTAGGGACACATTGTGCTGCTGCTAAAACAATTCATATGCTTCTCTCAAGGCTGTAGAGAAATTGTCAATAGCATTCCCTTTGCAACTGCACCACTAATAAAAACATACGAATCAAACAGAGGAATAAAATGCTCCCTGAACACACAGTCCTAATGTCCTATGACCCTGAAAATAGTTCTGCCTGGCTTGTGCCATGAACACTTCATGTCTGACACAGGCGGGATCATCAGGCCCTGCTCAGTTTCATCAAATGTGTTAAAGCCACTCAGCAGATTGTGAAGCAAAAGTGTAATCTGATAATTGGTGTTTTTTACAAATCAACAGCTTGTCTCCACACATCAAGATAAAAGTGTCTTCTACACCAAAGAAAACCTAAATTGGAATATAGAGTCTATTAGGTTTTTAAATATACTTGATTCAGATTGTAGAAAGGATAATCATAATATGAGCTTCATGTGTCAAAAGGAAAGGCTATTTGAGAAAAGGGAAGATGGTAATTATCTGGAATTTCTGTACTTTAGGCTTTCACTGGCTAGTTTCCTGAGAATAATCGTCAAAATATTACTAGGACCCTTCTTCATTTACTGAGAAGGTTTTCCAGGGATTGTGGCAAATGATGTACCACTTCCAGTAACCCCGTGAATAAGGTATGCTTATTTCTTATTTTCAGATAAGGCTATCAATGAACAACCAGCAGAAATAAGCCATTCTAATACACAGAGTTAGGAAATGGTAGCAGTAATGTTTACACAGGGTCTGAACTCTTAACAAGTTAAACAGTTATGCACTATGGTAACTACATATGCTATTTCATGAGAAAGGAAGGCTAACTCAGAAAGTAGAAATAAGACTAGAATATAGATCTTATAGTTATTAGCAATTATTTTTGGGAAATGAATCTAATCAAATGGCTTTCTACATTGACCACCTGTTTCGTGAGTAATTCCTTCACACTGTGTATTGTTCACCTTTCTTAACAGAAATATCTATAGAGTCAATCTTGTGCTCATCTCACTCTTGTGCTCTTGGTACATCTGACATAAGAAACTGACCTCTTTAGTATGAGGTCCACAGAGCTTGATGAAATAAATATAAGCACCTTGTTTCCAGATGGATTTGATGCAGACTGTCAGTTTCTGGACATTGAACTGAAGCTATCCTAGGATCAAAGTTTGTCGGGGTGGGTCCTGGAAAAGGGAATACATATTGCATGAAAAAGCAACTTGAAACATGGAGCAAGGAGGTAGATCACAGTATGCTGACTCTAAGAGGGTCTCAGTGATCACAGCTTCATGGCATTCCTGCCTTATAGTAACTCTATCACCTTAGTGAAGGCTGTACTTCATAAAATACATGCAGAAGTGATGAAATGCCAGGAATTGATTAAGAAACTGTGTATTTATACACAATGGAATTTTATGCAGCCATGAAGAAGAATGAAATGTTATTCGCTGGTAAATGGATGGAATTGGAGAATATCATTCTGAGTGAGGTAAATGGATGAAGTTGGAGAACATCATTCTGAGTGAGGTTAAAAGACCAAAATCATATGTTCTCCCTCATATGTGGACATTAGGTCAAGGGGAAACACAACAAGGGGATTGGACTTTGATCACATGATAAAGCAAGAGCACACAAGGGAGGGGTGAGGATAGGTAAAACACTTAAAAAACTAGCTAGCATTTGTTGACCTCAATGTAGAGAAACTAAAGCAGATACTTTAAAGCAACTGAGGCCAATAGGAGAAGGGGACCAGAAACTACAATAAGTAGTTCAATAAGAATTAACTTAGAAGGTAACATACATGCACAGGAAATCAATGCGAGTCAACTCCCTGTATAGCTATCCTTATCTCAACTAGCAAAAACACTTGTTCCTTCCTATTATTGCTTATACTCTCTCTTCAGCAAAATTAGAGATAAGGGCAAAATAGTTTCTGCCGGGTAGCAAGGGGATAAGGGGGAGAGGGAAAGGGTAGGGAAGGGGGTTAGGGAGGGGATGGGGGAAGGGGGGAGAAATGACCCAAACATTGTATGCACCTATGAATAAAAGAAAAATTAAAAAGAAAAAAGAAACTGTAACTTTGATCAGAAGTGTTTCTCTCTTCTCTCTCTCTCTCTCTTTCTCTCTCAACTCTTCCAGGATGAAGTCATTTTGTGATGTGACAAAAAACATCATATTTGCAATTGTGGAAGAAGATTCCTACCTATCCCCAATTAAGCCTTTTGATCAGACCAAAACCTCAGCCAACAGCTCGGCTTCAACTTCCTGGCAATCATAAAGGTCCTCAGTTAAGACACTCCTAAATATTAATGTTCTGGTGAGGGTATGAATGCTTGTTGTTTTACACTACTAAGTATTTGACTTACGTCTTAGCAAATGATAGATAACTAATACACAACCTTCCTCATGTAACAAAAAAGAACATTATCAGTAATGAGAGTATCATCAAAATAATGTTTAAACAAATAGGATAACAATGATAAGATTATAGTAGAGCTTCTCCAATATTTCTGATAAAAATTTGTATCCTTAACTCATACATGAGGAAATCACACAAAATATTCTAAAAATTAACGAACCAAAAATCTTCAGAAATGTTTGGGTCATGCAAGACAGGTAAGGGTAGAAAAATTATTCTCAATAAAAAAACTAGATATCTAAATATTTATCTTCAAAATGTATTTAAAATCTTAAATGCAATGATTTTTGAACTAGAACTTTTTGTTTTACCTGACCTTATTGAAACAATTGGTAGTGTTTGAAATTGACCTAAGAATTAGAAGGTAAATTCCTATGTCTAATGATTGAGTTTTTGTTGTACAAAGAGAAAGCATATTGTGTAGAAAAGAGTCAACTTTCTGTCTCTAAACTCCTGACAAAGAATGTGCTAATAGGGCACAGAAAAAAATCCATTATAGTTTACCAGTTCTTACTTTGTAACTTGTGTACTCTCCATTGTTATGGATGGCTCATGGGATAAGAAAATATATCTATTTTATTGTTTCTTGTTTTTCCTCTCCAAGGCACTTCTGCAAGAGTAAGGAGGTGTGGACATTTAAATATATTTCTAAATTATAAGACTGATATAATGCAACAATGTTAAGCATTGTCACAGTCTTCACTATTTTCTTCCTGGAAACATATTATTTCAGGACAATAGTATAGAAAATGCCCTAGTCAACAATCTATTTAATATCATAGTCATGCCAAAAATTCCATTTTAGTTTTCATCTCCAAATATTATAGAAAACAATATAGAGTTTAGAGAAAAAAACCAAAAAAAGAATAAAAAGGAACACTTGTTATTTGTTTTTATTAAGCATTAGCCTAATTATCTTTCAGTGTACCGTGTTTTACTTAAACTTTTCTGTAAGATGGGGGATGTGATTCTAGATTATATTCCTCTGATTTACTTTAACCAGGAATCCTCTTCCTCACATTATATAATAATGTTATATAATTATATTATATATGATACAGTATAATTACAATAAGATATCATAACATAGACCTCTAATTCTTCGGAAGATCATCTAAGATTGCAAACTAAATTTAAGGATGCTAAGGATGTTTTAGCACCGGCTAAGCGAATCACATCAGAATAGTTCATTGTGATTATCTTTGCTCTAAAGTCATTTCTATTTTCTGTTTTTTCCCCCTTTGGTAATACTGTGGTTTGAGCTCAGGGCCTTGTACTGGCTAGGCTATCACTTGGGTCATGTTCCCACACCCTCAACCATTTTTTTCATTAGGCTTTTTTCAAATAAAGTCTCACTTTCCACCCCTCACCCCTGTCCAGCCTAACCATTTACAGTTAGGCTATAAATAGTTATCCTATTTAAAGTTTCCTATCCTCCTATTTACAATTTCCATATAGCTGGAATGACATGACAGGTGCATAGCATCCTATCCAGCTTTATTGCTTGAGAATCTGTCTTGCTATCCTTTTGTACCACCTCTGTCTCTGAACCTTTATCATCCCAATCTCCACCTTCCAAGTAGTTGGAACGACAGGCAATTACCACTGTGCCTGAAACCTACTTTCTTATACATAGGCATTAATAAGTTTCCATATAGAAAAAAATACCCTATAATGTCTGGTTAAGCACATTAAAGGATTTAAGTCCCTAATGTTAGATCATGTGATATCTTCCTACTGCTTAAGAAATGTAAATTTTCATACATAAATCATGACTTATAATTGACAACTCCTAAAACCTGTCATAGACAGCTGATTATTAATAATTTAATCAATTGCCTGAAAATGACTCTGCTCAGGCAGAGGAAGATACCAGTGTGAATATGGATTTAAACACTTGAAACCTGTCAGCATCCAGGGAAAGTAACTTAAACTGCACACTCTTCTGATGCATGATCATCAGATATTAAAGCGTGCACATTACTATAATTCATTGTGCTGCTAGTGATCTTAAAGAATTAAGAGCACATTCATAAAGTCCAAATTTGTCTCCAAGGAGTAGCTTTGAGTTGGGGAATATCTGGATCATTAAGTAATTTCCTTAGGTCAAAGCAAAAGCATTTTATCTCTGATTATTACTTCCATGACATATTAGATATAGCAGAAGTTAGTAAAAGAGTGACCTTTCTCTTAAACAATTCATAGATCCACTAGAATTCTCTTCGTTTTTAGGGAATTAAGTGGATTCTACAGTATTATACGACTTAAATGTTGAAGTCTCAACCTAATATGCTCTCCATTATTCTCTTTTTCTACATTTATTTTCTTTGTAATTGTCACTCTAGTTAATTTTTACTGTAGGTATGTTTGAGCATCATATTTTAGAGTATATAATCCATTATAGCTAAATCAATATTTGTATTATCAACTTTCTTTCATACTTCTCCATCTTCTGTTTTAAATTACAAAATGAACTATTTCCTTACATGTATTTTTAAATTAGACAATTCTTTCCTTTCACTGAAAATAAAATAGCCACATTCTCAATTATTGGAAAGGAAAAGTTAATCATAAATTATTTCTCAAATATAGATATCTATAATACACTGTTACAGCAACAGCTACATTTTCAATATACATTGCAAATTTTCATTAGGCCTTCACAAAAATTATTTTAATGTTCTAAGAAAAATGACATAGAGGAAAGACTGCTTAAATTGGGTGAGAGAAAAGAAAGTAAGGAAAAAAATCTGTTCTTAGGTTATTAGAGCACTGAAACATTTTCATCTGGTAAGAAGGGTATACTTAAGAAATGACTTCAGGTGCTGAAAGAACATTTAGCAAACATAAATTCTGGCTTGCTTTTAGTTGTTGGATAGTTTTAGGTTGGTTATGAAAAAAGCACAAGCAACAGATGCCACAAATTAACTGATTCTTCAATGTTTTGGTTTTTGTGTGTATAGGTGGGATTGTGAGGAAGGACAAAACCAACAGATGGTAGATGGTAGATATTTTACTTTTGATATTTGCTTCATATGTGGTCTTTTACTACTTCATGTCCATTTGAAAAAAGACCAGTAAGTCGATATACTCCCGGAATACCTTGGCTAGCTCATAGCATGTAATATGATTTCAGATTCAAAAGAAACATTCTTCTGTTATAAAAACAAAAAGCTAGAAAGATGCATCAAAATCAATTTAAGTATGAACTGTAATCTGGAATCCATTGGAATACCAATGCAAACCTTCAATAATGGCACATGAGAGCACCATTTGAAAACCTATGTTTCCGCAGAGCTCCCCAATATCTCATAATAGCGTAGTAAATCATGTTTCTCACTTACCTATCTTTTCCCTGAATTTCCAGATTAATTTTTTTCTTTGGGCACTAGCTACAGATTTCTTATATAAAGACTTCAACTATGTACCTTAGTCATTAACCTAATCAGCATGGTAAGTTCATTAATTATATGTCTAACATAACAGAACTTTTTAATACTGTAGAGATATGCATGTGTTTAAGGATGTTGTTTGGTCAAAATGAATTACTGAGAATTCTAAAGTCATGTTGTTATTTCTCATTTACACAAAGTAGGTCATCTACTCAATAGCATTGTCTTCTTAAAAGAGTTTTTGTCAAAGCATATTACCTTTATTTTTCTCCCACTGGAAAATCAAGGCACAATTAAAAATATAGCCTCACACATTTTCTAGGATTTCTTTCTAAGACTTGATTCTTTCCAATTGTACTTCTAAATCCCTAGCAATCATTACACTACACAAAAAGGCAATTTAAAGTGTGTAAGAGTAAGAATAAGAGACTGGCAGCCTGGACTATGCACATTAAATTTGATATCTAAGTGAACTGCTTTCAGGTGGTTTCTCAGATCATGGGGAGACTATGATCATGGGATACCTAATAAGGTCATATACAAAGTTTCAAGTGATTTTGTACTAAATCCATGTGGCAATGTCTCCAGCACTAGCCTGTGTCTGCTCTTGAGGAAGCATGCACAATCTTCATTGCATGTCCTGGGAATTGTACGGGCAACAGGGGCCCTCTGAGATACATTGGGCTTAACAACGTTAGCACTGTGTTACCCACAAGAAAATTATATAATTTTAAATGCCATTCAAGTTAGAATTCTGAATTAACTGAATCTTACAGTACACATTATCACAGTTTGTAAAATGTGAATCTATCTCAAATTTAAGTTCTTAATGATTTGCTGTGTACACATGTATGTAAATGGAAAACTGAGACCTCCTGAAACTATTCCAGGAATGTTGTGGGGGGTAGTGAGTAAAGGAGAGGGGTGGAGAGGAGGAATTCAAGTATGATATATTTGCTATATTGTAAGAGCTCTTGTAAATGCTACAATGTACCTCTAGTATAACAATTAAAAAGTACTATTACCTAAAGAAAAAAAATAAAATTAAAATTAAAAAATGATACCACTGCAGTCTAAATAAGTTCATGCTAATTGCTTTACGATGTTATTTCCTTTTGATTCTATAGCATAATCACTATGGAATATTTATATCCAGAAAGGAAACAGTTTTGTACTTCTGGAATTTCCATAACAATCCACAAAGAATGCAAGATACCCCTTTATGCACCATTTCTAATTTAGATATAATACACATATTGGATATTTTATTTTGTGGTAAGAATTACTATATATTTTTCAGTGGTTTGTTCTATTTATCTTCAGTACTGCATAGGAGTCTGGAAATGTAATGACAATTTCAAACAAAATAATTTCATACTGTAATAATAAAGAAATGCTGTGAATTCAAGAAAATCAACACATTGAAATCACAAAGAATATTATAAATTCTAATGGCTATCTTTATAAAGAAGCAGTACACTTAAAAAGTTGAGAAAGTAAATGAAAATATTGTACAGTTCAAGAACAATCTTTTGTTATAAATAAGATGCTTGCTTTGCCTACTCACCAACAGGAGACATCTCTGGAACACTAGCAACGTAAGGTCCATCCAAAAACTTTGGCTCATTATCATTAATATCCTGCACTTTGATGATGAATTCTGATTCAGGCTCCAAGGGTTTCCTGGTTTCTATGTCCACAGCCTGAGCACGAAGGGTGTAGAAAGGTTTTTCTTCTCTATCCAGGCTTCTTATTGCATGAATATCCCCCGTGGTTTCATCAATAGTGAAAACGGTGCCAGCACCATCTCCTGAGAGGGTATATTTAACAGTGCCCTCTCCCTTGTCCAGGTCAGAGTGGAGCTTTGAGGAGGAGCAGGGGAAGAAGAAGAGGAGGAGGAAGAGGGAGAGAGGGAGAGAGAGAGAGAGAGAGAGAGAGAGAATCATTAAAGGAAAGTGGCCATATTTTAAAAGTTATACTTCATTACAATTTTTTCGATGAAATATGTCAAATTAAAACCTCATGCTTTTTTATTTTTTCTAATTTTTATTATAACAAATTAATTTAATTGATTTAAATTGAAACTAATACAAATTTAAATTCACAGAACATTTGAAATGTCCACATTGACAACATATCTGTCTAAACAGTCTACTATTTAACTTTCAATTTTCTTTCTTTATCAAATAGATATAACACATATCCATCTTCTCGGTGTCTCATTTTTTAGTCCATCCTATTTCTTAGGGAAATTTGAGTACAGCTCCCAAGTACACCAACAGGAACAGAGTTAATCTGAAATTTTCTCTTTAGTTCTTTTGCATCCTTTTAAGGATACAATTTTCATAAATTGAAATGGCACACTTCTTAAGAATAGCTATTGTTTCATTTCAAATGATCATTGCATAAAAATAAGTTAGGCAATAAAGAGCAATTCACAAGCCTTCCAAATGATGTGGAAATGGAAATGAAGGATCTGAAGTAAATAGGATGATACGATTTTAAAAATTAAAAAAAACACTGAGCATTTTTAGTTTGAAAGGAGAGAACTTTTAGCTATATAGAGTAAAGCATCTGATTGTAACACACTATGTTTGAATGAGTTATCAAAATTAGTCTAATGATTGGTAGAATTGGAGATTGTCCTTCAAGATTTGGAGAAAAATGACTTCTAACTATGTCTATGTGGAAAGTATTCATTCTTCATAATCTAGAAGCATTTGAATTTAATTAATTTCTTAGGAAATTCAACACATATGTAGTTCACTGTATTGTAGCCTGGAATTAGGTACACAAAAATGTCAACAAGGGAGAGAATTAAAGAAATGAGAAATTATCTTCACAATACTGTAGGTCATCCTTGTTCAAAGCAAAATTCCAGAATAAATGGAATGTGAACATAAGCTAGTAGTCTGTAAATCATCCAAGAATAAGTATATGCAATAAATATATTAAAATACTACATTATATACTGTTTTATTAAAATAGATTTTATAAGTAATATAAACTAAAAATATATTTTAATAAATAATATATATTACTTTTCATTCAGATGCAGTCTAAAATGTCTTAAATCATTCTTGCTCAACTGGAATAGTCATCTGAGTTCATTCCCCAACTTTCATGTTTAAAATTTCATCTCAGTCAATAGATCATGCAAAGGAAAAATGTTAAACTCTCATGAATCATAACCATTGGGCTGTGCCTTAAAATTTCCATAAAAGCACTGCTCTCTTGCAAAAATTTGGTTGTGAGTGAGTTTTTCAATGTTTCAACACACAAAATTGCTTTGAAATATTTTAAATTATATCATCTTTTTTGCAAATAAACTTTCTTTCATTACTTCTAACAATTTCCAGAGAAAAATGCATATTATATATGAGCTGAACCTTAGCTACACCTTTACTGTTCAAACTCAGCCATTTGGTTTAAGTTTGGTAAAGCAACATCTTTCAAATTAATGTAAGATGAATTTATTAATTTTGTGAACTTGTATTTACTTCAAAATTTACTCTGGAAGAATGTTTGCACTAAAATATAAGCAAGCATAAGGATTTTTACCTGGTCAAGGAGTTAGAGAATAAGGAAACAATAAGAGGTCATACAATTTATAACAGCCTTAAATTTTTTTTATATATTTTACTTAAATATGAAGAAAATGCTAGCAATAATACAAGAAAGTATTTTTCCCCTCCTAATTTTTTTTTCAAACTGCTGTATAACAGAAAACTTCAAGCGTAAAATCAAGCTGGAGATAAATGTTCTTTGAATTTAGGGATTTCAAATTACAAATTTCAACCATACTATTAGAGATATTCATTGCAGTGAGTATTGCTTTTGCTTTCAAATTTGTTTGGATATGTGACAGGCAAAAGCTCAATGCAATAGGAATGACTTCATAGACTGGATCCATTTCTCCAAGAGTTTAAGGAATGTGTACTAAGACATTAGGAATGAAGCACAAATTCTAAGTAGGTTTTCATAATGTGATCTAAATAGAGTGAACAAAATAAATAAAGTGTCATTAGGTAAAATCAAAACTGTTTTCTTTCAAACTGGCAGAAGAATACAAAAGCAGATGTTTATCCAAAACCCACATTAATTTTATTTGCTGCTACTCTTCAATCTATTATTCCTTCTAATTTAAAAATGAATTTTGCAGAGATTAAGCTTCAGAAATAATATGTGAAAATATGCTAAAGCTTTGAGCTAAAAATTGCATTGATGAATGTAAAACTCTTAAAAGGATTACAGTTTTTATAGTGGTTGGCTGCATGATAATACCTTAAAAGAGGTCACAGCATTGACAGTCAATATTTAAAATTAGTTACTTAGTGATGATTGATTCAGGCACAGGGGTGTCTTATATAAGGTATGTATGATTTTTCACTTTCAATTCTGGCATTAAATAAATGATGATGACCTAATGCTGGATATTATAAATTTTTTCTTAGTTAAAAATAAAATAATTTGAAATAGAAAATGATATAGAGATGAAAAACACTATCATCCTCCCATGTAGGGATAACTTTTCATCAAATTTATAGTTTAGTTATATACATATACACATATAAAAAACTGAAAAGCTGAAAATATACAAGTATATATTTTCTATGCACACATATATGCATTTCTCTCATTCTACATACTTACTTGATTAAAAATACCTGACCTGCAATTTTTACAATAACTAAATGGATAATCATTTTCAGTATCATTTGAACTTCTTCAACATTGCTTTTCAGTGTTTGCATTGTATCACTCAATGAAGTTGAGTGATTTAATGGGCATTATTTATTCTTTCATAAACAAAGTGGTGAATGTGTGTAGTGTATGAGTGTGTATGTGCATGTTTGCATGTTTGCATGTTTCCTTTTTTAAATTTCCTTTAAAAAGCAGCAACTATGAACACTACAAAAAATAATTTTTATGAACCTTAAGCAATGGAATTTTTATGTTTCCAGAAATTGATCATTACATCATTTTCTCCAATTTCTCAGTGATGAAGTTTAGGCTTGTGAAACTATTTTTGTGTCATTTCAATCAAGAAGAAAGGAAAACTATGGCAGCTCTATTCTATGCCTCCTTTCTTCTTTGGGTGGTTTTAATTGGAAGAAAACTCATAAGAAATAATTTTAAATAGTCCTTTAAGATACATAAGCAGCAAGCTAATAAATGCATGAAAGTGAATGTATTTTTCTTTATAACATTTTAAAAATAACATCTAGAAACTATCTTATTCCAAATATTAAAAATAAGCTGTTTATATGTAAGTGCTGACTGCATTCACTGACTGAAGCAGAGAGCTCCAATAATATTATATTTTAGTATTGACACTTAAAATAAAATTTCCCCCAGAAACAGAGTTCCATAAATGATGGATGTAGAAATAGACCCTGTCCAGGCAGTTGTTTTGTGGAAGTGATGGTGTTATTTTCTGATGTGTTCCAAGTCATCTCAGATGGTGCGTGAAAATGAGATGCCAAGAGCAGCTTAAAAAAGATACTGAGGACTAGCTCTGGAGTGTAAGCAAATCTTGTATTCACTGCTTCAAAGTTTTGAGAAAGCTAATCTAAACTTAAATGTTTACTAGCATCTCTCTGGTTAAATTTTAGTAACTGCTGCACAAAAATGACTTTGTTCTTATTTTCTGTGGGTTGAAAAGTGCACATAGTATGGAAAAAAAGCTTTTATATCTCAATGTCCAGCAGCGCTTTTATTTTCGTTTGCCATTTACCATGACAGGGGTTGTTTATGAGGAATAGAGTGAGTGTGGGGTGTGGCAGAAGAAATTTCTGGTATGAAAAAGACTATTTTCCTGAGAAAGCAAAAGAAAAATTGTGCTTAACAAGTACTAACGTTGATTCATATGTAAGTATGGCATTTTTACATGAGTGCAATACGTATGCATGCTATAGAAACATCACAGAATTCCAGTTCACTTCTAAATGTAACCATTAGCAAAAAATATGCATATTTACATATCTTCTGGATCCCAGAGTTTAACATATTTGCTGGAGGGAGATGGAGAATAGCAACACTGGACAGATTTCTGGTATGGCTCTTATTAGATAACATGGTGATTGTGACAAGGGTAAAGATTGGAACAACAATACAAAACAGTTTGAAAGAATTCTATGAAAAATAATTTTAGTGTTCTTTTTCATTTTTGAAATGATATTTAAAACCTTGTTAGGTTTGCTTCATTAAATGATTGCTGATTTGTAAATTGACCCCTGTGTTCCAAATTCCTTTCATCGTATTTCTCCTTTGCCAGTCATCTTAACCTCTGGGGTGGGTTTAGGGGGGGTTGTAAGTTGGTTTTGGAGAATAAATTGTATTAAATTACGGAAAATTCATAAAACAGAGAAAATATCACATTAAGTTCATTACCTACAAAATTTCTGTTTTGGTGTCTAGCCCCTGAAATTACTAAAAATATCTTCATAGGCTCTGTGGTTCACCGTGTATGTCTTTGAAACCTGTTCTTTAGAAAGATTACATTTTATATATTTTCCATATAAATAAATTTGAATTTATTATATCCATCTAAATTAATCACAGCCATTGTAATCAGAGTAAAGCACGAAATTGCTTTATGTTAACTGCATACTCTCCTGGTAACCTGGCAAAAATTACATTTTAATTGTATTTGTTGGTCTTATAAAAAATAAATGTATGAAGCTAGACACAGTGACTCAAACCTATAATCCTAATTACTCAGAGGACTGAGATCAGAAAGATGTTAGTTCAAGGCCTGCCTGGGTGAAAAGTTTAAGCCACCACATCTCAACTACTAGCGTGGCCAAATAGCATGCACCTGTCATCCTAGCTATGTGGAAGGTTAAGATTAAGAGGATCGTGGTGGTAGGCTAGCCTTGGCAAAAAAGAGACTCCAATTTCAATGGAAAAAAAATGGTAATGGTGGTGTGCACCTATCATCTTTACCTTTGGGAAGCACAAAATAGAAAGATCATAGTCCAGGAAGTCCTGGCAAAAAGCAAGACATTATCTCAAAAGTAAGTAGATCAAGAAGTATAATGGCATAGCTCAAGGGTTAGAACACCTGCCTAGCAAGCATGAAGCCCTGAGTTCAAAGCCCAGTATTGCCAAAGAAAACCCCAAAACACCAAAAACATCAATTAAATGATTAGATATTATACTAGTTCTTTAATTTTCAATTTAAATGTATTTGTTTACTTGCATACATATACCTCCTCTTTTTTCCAGTTAAATTATAATACTACTTATTTTATGTTATCAGTGAAAAGCTATTCTAAATAGTACTGTGAATCCTTATTTCTCAATTCTGTTCAATCACGAATTTATCTGTGGTTCTTCATTTCCTAAGGTCATAATATTAATACCTTTACCCTTCTCCACTCATCTCCCTTTCTTCCCCCCAGTTTCTGCCATTTATGTCTACAGGATCTATCCTGAATGCTTATGAGTTTTGTTGCTCTTGTAAGTATCCTCTGAGTGTTAATTTTATGTATCAACTTGATTGGGGCATAGGGGATCCAGAGATTTGGTCAAATATTAATTTCAGTGTGTCTGTGAGGAATTTACTGAATAATATTAGCATTCCAACAATCACAGTAGATGGAATGTGTAGGTAGGTGTCTTTCCCTCATGTGAGTGGGCCACATCCAATTAGTTAAGACTCTGACTAGAACCAAGTGCTTACCCTTCTGTGAGTAAAGGGAAATTGCCTGACTGCCTGCCTGCCTGCCGGCCTTTAAGTTGGAACATTGGCACATCTTTTCTTGTTTTATATTTTTCTTGCCTTTGGACTCAAACTGAAACTTCAAGTATTCCTAGGTCTTGAGCCTGCCCATATTCATACTGACTAGAAATATGCCATTAGCTCTGCTGGGCTCCCAGATTGCTAACAGCATGTATTGGTGCTAGTCAGCATCCATAATGTGTAAGCCAATTTTGTATAATAAATAACTTCACATGATTTTTTATATCCTCATCTCTACCCACATTACTGCTATATCTAGCTAAACATACTATTGATTTTACTTCTCCAGGGAACTCTTACTAACACATGAGTTTTCCAATGTTTGTTTGTCAGGTGATTCTGAAAAGTTTTTAAAGTATCAAACAGTGTTAATGATAATTCCCATAAGGTAGATATTTTTGTCTCATCAGAAAATAATTTAAAATATGTGTGCAATTACTGTATTTTATACTTTAATGCAGGACTTTTCTGTAGTATTCTTTTGGTTCATTTGTTTTTATTATTTGATTTTTCCATACCCTTAAGCTCATCCCACTTTTCAGGACCAATATCAATTTCTTTCTCCGTAATCTAAAGAACAACTACTATTATTTTGGTGAGGGTGGGCAGATTGGGGTTTGAACTGAGAATTTCACACTTACAAAGCAGATGCTCTACCATTTGAACCACAATTCCAGTCCATTTTGTTTGGTTATTTTGTAGATGAGATCTTGTAAATTATGTGCCCAGGCTGACCTCAAACCATGACTTGCCAAATCTCAGCCTGCAAGTAGCTAGGATTACAGCCATGAGTCTTTGAGTCCAGGAGATAGCTGATGACTCTTCATTCTCTGCTTGCATTATAATAATAACAAATAATAAATAATCTAATTTGGAGTTGTGAATTTTCGAGGTAAATATATTGATTAGTTTTATCCTAATGTGTTCTGATCATTGCTTTTAATTTGAGATACAGCATTGAGAAGGTCTACAATATAGCAATAGGAGCATATCTTTAATTCTTTCCAGATTGTCTGCAAAGTAATTTGTTTTGTAACAATGATTTCTTTTTTTTTTAATTGATGGTCACTTAGGCCTGTACTTTATTAATTTCCACAATAGGTGAGAGAAATTCTGTACACAGACTATCACTTAATCTTTCCTTCTTACTTTATGTGTCTTATTCCTTTTCTCTGTAATAAATGCCAATTCTGGGTCTTTTTTAGAACTGTCCCTTCTTGCTGGAGACTTGTCAACTTACACTCTCACATCCAGCTTCTGTTTATTTTTTGGTAATTCTGAACTTGATTTCAGGATTTTGTGCTTGTTAGAAATGTTCTCCATCACTTGAGTTCTACCGAGGCCTTTTTTGTGTTATTTTTCCAGTAGGATATCATAATTCTGCTTAGAAGTTGGCACTGGACTGGGATTCTCTCACCAATCAGAATTAACCTCAGAGCCAGAATTATAGGCACACACCAACACAACCTGATTGTTTGTTGAGATAAGGTCTTGCTAAGGGTTTGCCCAGATGGCCTTTCATGCTACCCTCCTGATCTCAACCTCCCAAGTAACATGGATACCATGTGTGCAACACCACACCTTCCCCTGCATCTGGGTTCTTGAGTTTTCTTCACCAGTCACCAGTCTTTTACCCACTAATCATTTTACAGAAATTGGCTGTCTTTTCTTATCACTGACACAATCCATGAGGATTATAGTTGATAGTTTTGTTTCTGTACTATAAACTACTGGCAGTCCCAAGAGAGTAGTTTTCTTTTATCAAAATTTTATTAAAGGAATATTCAAAACAATAAAAAAGTATAATACAATGAAAAACTAAATTCATAATATCTAGATTAAATAATAATTGATATTTGTTGTGTTTGTTTTATTCATGGATAATTTAAAAAAATTGAGACCATCATTAACAATAAATATCCATAGTTAAGCTCTGATTCTTGAAAATAAGGGTTTTTTTCTTTTAGAAAATTAATTATAATGCCTATCACAATTTAATAACTTACCATTATTCAGCGTTCCCCACTTTTTTATCCAAGTATGTTTTGTTATTATTTTTTACTTTTTCTGCCTATGATCCCTGAAAGTTTCAAATTTTGCATTTGAATCCTTTACATTCTTTAAGTATGAAAGGGTTGCACATTTAAGTATTAACTGATTTATCATCATATTTTTTAGGTAAATAGGTCTTTTTGAATTTTCTATAACAAGAAGGTTCATTATGCATCTTTTAAGTATTAATCTATTTCATCATTTTTCTTCTTTTATGTCAGAACATATATAGGAAAAAGTGGTGACATACAATCTGTCCAATTAAAGTAGACATTATAACAAGAACTAACACCTTCAGTTGAAGGTACTGCTCAGTGGAACAGTGAAGAAAGAGTCACCTTTTGACATTCATTTCTCTACACACATATACAGAGGTAAGGAAAATTTCCTTGTACAGGATGCCCTTAGGGAATGTTGGTCTAATAATTGCAAATAAGTGGTGATATTCATTGCTAGTTTTAAAATGTATGATTATAGAGGATTTAAATGGTTTGATTACATAGTTCAACAGTTACTGCTTGAGGTTTAAAGTAATATTGTGTTTCATTTATATGCAAGATTCACACAGATAAACTGGCCAAAATCAGTATAAGAAAATTTATGCAAAATTTTTTGGCAGAAATAATTTCATTACATACAAGGAATTTTGCTCTGCTTTTCCACTGTATAAAATACTGAATGTTTCCTTTTTTGGAAATTTCTTGGTTTCATGTTGGTATGTGTTCTGTCCTCAGGAACATCGTAGTGTTATTATAATGGCTTAAAAACCATTAGTTTGCATTCAAGATTTCATTTATAGGTAAAAGAAGACCAGATCCAAATATGATCTGTAACTCTGCTTGAGGGATGTTATAGGTGGAAATATTTAACCTTCTATTTAGAAAAGTAGAAATCCATTTCAAAAAGCCCTCACCTCCCCAGAAGTGCTAAAGAAGAAAGAAGAGCGAATGCTATTTGCAGTGCTGAGGAGCAATGGAAGCTGGTTTGTCAGTACGTACTGTTCCTCTGGTTCAAGAAAAAATATATTATGCGCCCCACACTTTATTTCATCTTTTTACCCTGGAATTTTGGGTGAAGGGTTGCATCTGAGAGGTAGCATAACTATTTTCTGGGGTTGCTATATTTCACAATGTTAATTCATTTTGATTATAACCTACCATTTGAGAGTGCCACTCTATATTTATAGGAACTTCTGAAAAAACTACAGAGGTCACTGACTTGGTGCCAGAATTTCAGAGAAAAATTGTAGAGAAGATTAATTTGTTTATATTTACAAAGCTGTAAAACATTTTTGACAAAACCAGGGTTTGAGTAGTGAAATATCTCCAGTAAACAAAATATTTTTATTGAAATGTCAGTTGTAGGTTCTGTTTTGAATTCAAATGGATTTTATGTATGTATGATTTCAAATAGTGTGATTATTGTTCACAACATTAGATAAATATATGTGATTTAATGTGGACTTAAAGTAAATGTCAATAATGGTCAGTTATAAGTATAGCAACACATTATTATTGTTAGATTTCTTTTTTCGGTGAGACTGGAGTTTGAACTCAGGGCTAAGCTTATCAAGCAGGTACTTGGAAAGTAGGCAATCTGCCACTTGAGCCACAGCTCCAACCATTACTACTAACTACCATTTTTTCGTATTATTACTTTCTTCTTTTATTTATTATCATCACTGGTGGTACTCGGGTTTTTACTTGGGACCTTGCAATGCTTGCTAGGTATGCATTTTTGTTACTAGTCCTTCCTGAATACTATGCACTGTTACACATACTAAATGCTTTGTTGAATTATTAGAATAATCAGTGATATGCTATTAAGACATATGATAATGGACCCTTTGAATTTAAATTGTATTGTTCCAAGTAGCAACTATAATTTTCAAGATCTTATTTGCTAAACTAATTTCTTTGCATATGCCTTTTTTCTTTTTTTTCCTTTATTATTGTGCTGGGTGGGGATACACTGTAGCATTTATAAAGATTTTTACAATGTATCAACTATATCATACTTGAATTCACACCCTCCACCACTCCCCTTTATCACCTCCTCCTCTGATTCATGGAATAGTTACAACAGGTACCATTATTGCATTTTCAGGCATCTGTAAAATTTTTTGCACTGTATTGACCCTCCTACCCCCTTTCTATGCCACTTCTCCCCTCCTACTGGTGCCAACCCTCCCCCTGAGCAGGACCTATTCTGGCTGTTCTCTGATTTCGCAGAAGAAAAAAACAAAAAGATTTAAAAAAACATTTCTGTTTGTTTAATTTAAAGGTAGTTATACAGGGAATAACTTTTTTATTATGCTGGGTAGGGGCACATTGTGGCATTTACAAAAGTTCTTGCAATACATTAAATATTTCATACTTGAATTTGTCCCCTCCACAATTCTCCTTTATCTTCTTCTCTCCCCCCATTCCTGGAAAAGTTTCAACAGGTGTCATTTTTCAATTCACATACATGTGTACACAGTATTTGCCCCATATGCACCCTGTCACTGCTTCCTCCACTTCCTACCCCCTCCTACTGTTTCCATTCTCCAGTCCCCAGGCAGGGCCTGTTTCATCCTCTTGATCCCAGATTTTGTAAAAGAAAAAAAATGACATTTTGTTTATTTAAGATGGCTACACAGAATTTTCCTTGTGACATTTCCATGTATATATGTATTATTACTTGAATTGGTTCATCTCCATTTTCCAACTTTCTACCTATGTAGGTAAGTGCACATCTTTACTCTGTTGTAAAATTAAATTTAATCTAATTATTTCTCTTAGTCTTTATTATTATTACATTGTTATTGTATTTTATATTTATGTTTTATTTCTTTCTCCATTTTAACCTTAATTTTTAAACTTTAAATAGAAATTCCTTCATTTATAATTTGAAGTTTCTTACTACATTAAATAAAAAATTATTTAGAAAATATAAGATTTCAAAATGAAAACTAAATCTGCTTAAAAACCTTGCATACTTTTGGTGCTTCCAAAATTTGCATAATTTATTAATAAGTAAAACTACATCTCATGAGAAACAGTTTAAATGTATTTGATTTATTCTCAATCTTTTAATTACACTATAGATCCAGTGACTTACATCCCAAATAATTAGGTCTATATTTTCTTTTTGTCAAAAAACTCTTAGTGAAATCTCTCCAAGACATTCTTTTTTTCCCCAGCAGGGACCGAGTGGGATGATGCTGAGTCTCAGGGCATCATTTGAAGGAGATAAAAATATAAAGTTGCAACTTTCTGGTTCTCTGCCTGTAACTTAGACGTTTGTTAGTCTTAGTTTCATAGGGACAGAAATTTTGTATCTTCAGCTTCTTGCACTTATTTCTTACTAATATTAAATAAGGAAAAGGAATATCTGCTCGGCATGACTCAACAACTTGGTCATCCTCATTGGGATTCTTTAGTAAGTTAAACAAGTTTTCTATCCATGCATTTGACATCCACTGGATGAGAAGAGCCTTGCTTTGTTACTGAATTATCTTCACGATTTCCTCAAGTACCTGGCAAAGAATTCTGCAACTTTGTTCAGTGCCAGCGATTACGAAGTGGCCCCTCCCGAGTACCATCGGAAAGCTGTGTGAACGCGCTGTCACTTGCGTTTGGATCTCTGTGAACACAGTTTTGTTCTTAGTCCTTCTCTTGTACAAATGATGTACTTTGAAGATGTTAGTGTGTAACAGAATTGATGTTTGTTTTGTTTGATTTTAAACAAAATAAAAGGGGTTCACTGCTAAAAAAAAAAAAATGAAATAATTATTACTTCAGAAAAAAGCATAAGCAGCTCATGAACTCTGTACAATGCATATAGTTTTTGCATTTAGTTCATTCAACAGAGATAATATTATTTCACATATTAATATCCAATGTATTGTTACCATTTCTTTCCCAAGTTGATGTACTAATTAATGGAAAGTCAAAAAGTTTCCTGTACAAAGACCTTTGCAACAAAATAACATAATTATTTTAATCAGAGTCAAATGGTCCAAAAATAGACCTAGAATTGTCTCCCCCCTCATAAAATACCATAATAGATTATTTTGGTTACTAGAATATGTCCATACCTAATAAATGTCAAAGTATGGATGGGATAGGTTTATAATATGGAAAAACATGCTGAATTTCATAATTTTCTGTGTATAACGACTCTGGAATATTACTGGAAATTCCAAATAGTACCAAAATATTCTTAGAAAATTAGGAGTTTAAAGAAAGTCAGGGGAAAAGCACTTACAAGATGTCAAGGCAAACAATGAAGAGTTATCAGAGAAAGAACAATAAAGGAGTAAAATTCAGAGAAACTGGAAAGACAGAAAGTTAGATAGAGATCAAAAGTATAGCTACAATATTGTCAAAATAACAATTATATAAGAATGCATAATGCTTTTCTTTTTGCACACACATTATGCCCAAATAAAACTTGAAAAATAAGACAAATATGTACTTTCTTCAATTTATTCAGAAAATCTTCCTTCAAAGCAGTTTGCCTAATTATTGTGACAGTGATTGAGTTCCTTAATATCAAGGGACCTTCTTCATTTAACCCAGATAATTAGTTTTCATCAGATGTAGATAGGATATTTGTTTCTTGACTAAAAGTGGGCAGTTGCTTTCCCCACCCACCAGTCTTCAGGTTGTTATAGATGCTGTCTTCTTGAACCATTTCCTCCTTCCATTGCATTCCTATAAGTTTAAAAAGGAAATGATTTCTCAGTTAAAAATAGTAAATTAAACTATGCTAAAATGTAGGAAATATTTGTAATGCCCACATTGCCTCACCACCAAGATGACCTGACCTTAAGGAATAGAGATGAAAATGACAGTGTTTCTTTTCCAATAAAATGAATTGCCAATATTATCAATCCTATCTATGGCTTCATTTTCCCCTTTAATGGATAATGACTTATTTGACAGAGGTTGTGTTCAATTCTTGTACTTAACAATAAAAGAGTTACATATTGATTTCAGTTCTCTTTGTTCAAACTTATTATTTCTCTGATGTACACTCTTTCCCTGCTCCTACTCAGTATTAATAATTCTTTCTATTATCTGTATCACACTTCTATCTGTGTCTAAATACATAACTCAAAGTTTATTTTCAACAGTATAAAGAAATAGGGACAATTAGACTATACTTAATGATTTCTCTGTTTCTACAGGATCAAATGCAGGAAACATGTTTCATGTTCAGTAATAGTTTAATAACTTTTAAATTAATAAAAGAATGAATGCATGCACATATACCTAGAAAATCTTTAAACTTCTTTTTACATTATTTGTGTTAGTAGACAGAGAAAACAAAAGATGGAATAATCTAAAATTCATGATCATAAGTACTAAATATTTGGGGTCTAGAATACCTAGGCCATTACTTATTGCCTCTCTCATTGTGTAAATTATAAGTTTTAGAATCTAAGAGATTGCATTTATGATCTATGGAGTATAATATTTATATCCCTCATTATGAGAATACTGTAGATAATTTGGCTTCATAACATTTGTTTCATTTCTTTGATTTCCTTTTCATCCAAATATGGCCAATTTAATAATATTTGTTCCCACTTAATTTAAATTCTATTAATACATACATGAAAGCTAATTGGGTTGATAATGATAAAAAAGCTATTAAGCTTTATTATTTTTCTAGGAAATTTTCTAATGGCTTTATGTATCTCAAACTACATTAGTACTCAAAGTTTTCCTATCAATCCAACCTTGCTATTATTATTATTTTGTTGTTACAGAAATCAAGTCAAAAGCCTGCTAGGTTGTCTCTAGGCACATTAGTAGAAGGATGTAGAGCCCATATCAAAGCATGTAGTATAATCTTCTATGTCTCATGACTAGCACTTTAACGAAATTAGTTCGTATTTAGTCTCAAAATATGATGTCTCTTTCAAAAAAATTTGTCTAGGGAGAGAAAGAAAAACAAAGACCAACAAATAGAAAACAAGATTTAAACCCTTTGGTCAGAGCATTGGGTTACCCATAGACGCATATTACCCATAAATTAGTTTTTCTTATTAATTTGTTCAAACACAACCAAATTTGTATTGTTAGGAATGGATTAATGAAAAAGGTTTCATTCAAAACGTCAAATTACCTATTAATAGTTATACCAGACACTAGACTAAATAACAAAACTCAATACTTCCTCCTACAGACAGAAATCGTGGCAAATTACATGGGTCACAGCAACAAAGATATTCATTGAACACGCTTTCATTTTTAAATTTTTGCCACTAAAATCACAATTTTCCTAAAAAAAAATTTAGATAAAGGTATGATATGGAATTTAAATAATGTCTTATTTAAAATAGAAAGTGATGTGTTTATTATGAGTATTAAAATGATTCTAGATGCATAAAACCAGTGATGTGTTTATAAGAAATATTCTTGATGATATTATTCCCTTATTTGGAATAATGAATAGTCAAGTAGAAATGTTAACTATTGTTATTGGTTAGAATATAATTCACACTTGCCTTAAAAACCTTTTAAGGAAATGTTAGTTTTTAAAGTTGTGTATTTTTTATACAATTTGTTTTGAAATATAACAAATCTATTTTCATCAAAAATGTAGTAGAATAACTTCATTTATTTGGAAAAATTGTGATGAGGATGTCTACCTTAATTCTCACAATGAATTAATAGCTATACAAAGAGATACATGTTTGTAAAGTGTATGCATGTTACAAACAAGAGAAGGAAGTAAGAGATATGATTTGCATTGTCTCACGTTCACATTTTTGCAACATGAATAAAAGGCCAAGTAGATATACATAATATAAAACAATGCTCTTTAGGACACAATCTGAAATTACAATGTCTGCTTATCTTCAAGGGTAGTTTGAAGGTGACCCATTTTCTGTAGCAACCATTACTATGGGGATTGCTTTTGTGTATTAAAGCAGGAAGCCACTTCACTGAAGTCTTTTATTTCTTTTCCTCATTCTATAGTAGCTACTTTAAAAGGAACTTGAAAGTATAATATCACAAAAGCAGAAAAAAATAAATCCAAGAGCTTAAACAGCTTGCTCTCTTTGTATAGTGAGTCAAGTTAGTTTTTGACAAATTTATTAGAAATTCATATCTCTGTCTTATGCCTTATAACTATATCATAAATATTATGTAATTTGCATGATAGCTTACACATACATATTAATTTTCTGCCAATAATTACTTTTTGACACAGTAAATGTAAAGTGATTAATCTTAATACTAAATTTCAATGCACTAATAAGAAATAGTAACTATTCAGAGTAAGAATTTCAGTAAGTTGCATCTTGTTTCTAAATACAGGTTATCTGGAGATTTTTTTCTAAAGCTTTCATTAGAAACACATTAAGGAAGAAATCATTCTCAGGGCTCATTTATTTCCCACTAGGGATAATAGGATTCCCAAGAAACCGTCAAAAAGCTAATAGTTCCATTTCGAGTTTAAAAGAACAAAATAACAAAGAAATTATAAAAGAAATCAGAAGCAATCATAGATGCTGTAGCTTTCATTGCTTTTAGCAAATGTGTAGTATTGTATGCTTGATGGAAATAAATTGATTTCAGGCTACTGCACTTTTAAAGTTAGGAGATTTTTTTTTAAATAGGGTATTCAGGATTATGAAAGCAGATGCTTAATTTGGCATTGATTGAGGTCATAAGTCATGGATAAGTCTTTAAAATTCAGTTGTTTTTTCAGAAGAAACTTTGTTATTAATGTTACCTTCAGAATTCATAAAATTTATGCAGTAGTATGTGTGTGTTTGTGCTTATAACACATTTTCTTAAAACTGACACATGAATGTTATTGATTATATATTTGTATTACTTCTAAGATTAAAAATAAATTACTCATCTCTTTCTACTGCATTTTACAATTTCTCTTTCTCCGTGGACCATGGTTGCTAATTAAAACAAAGTATAAGCAGAATTTCTGAGAGTAACCAAGTTCAATCATGCTTCATTTTATACTTATAGATGATGAAATTTGAGCCTATTCACTGCAATATTGAATCTGAATCACATCTCAATCTCAATTATGATTAAACAGCACCACACAGGGAAATAGGATTCTACAATATTCCTCAAAACTTTTCTCCCTTTGTTCCATACATAGTCAATACCCAGAGCTCCTTTTTCACGCATTTGTTTATGTTATGTTAGTTGCACAGTTAACCTTGAAATAAAGAATACAAACCTGAACAAGTGATATTTGACCTTTAAAGCAGGAAGTTTTGGGATTTTTTCACATGTCAATAAGACAAGGAAGTCAAGAGAAGCATGCTGTAGTTGGCTTGGAGGAAAACAAACACCCATGATGTGACCAGCTGACTCAGCACAACTCATGGAGCTAAGGGCACATCCCCACTTACTCAGGAAGGGCAGAAAAATACATACATTCTACAGTAGCATGGAAATGTCTTCTGCAAATAACTTGAATGAATTTGGATGCTGGTTCTCAATGGACAAGTTTCTAGACACACATGACCATCCAAAATAGAACCATGAGAATACAAATCACCTAAATAGATATATAACAAGCAATGAAATTGAAGCAGCAGTAAAGAGCTCAGAAAAGATCAGGACCTGACAGATTCACTGCTGAATTCTACCAAACCTTCAAAGAAAAATTAAAACCAACACTCCTCAAACCTTCTTATCAAATGGAAGAAACACTGCCAAACTCATTGTATGAAATCATTATTATACTCATGCCAAAACAATTCAAAGACACACAAAAAGAATTACAGGGCAATTTTTTAAAATGAACTTGGATGCAAAAATCCTTAATAAAATACTGGCAAACCTAATTCAGCAGCACATCAAAGATATCATACACCATGATCAAATCAGTTTCATTCCAAGGATACAGGTTTAGTTCATCATACTCAAATCATTAATTGTAACAGAGGATATGAACAGAAGCAAAGACAATAAAAGTATGATCATCTCAACAGATGCAAAAAAAGACTTCAATAAAATTCAACATCCTTTCATTATAAACGCTCTGATGAAACTAGGAATAGAAGGAATATACCTCAACCTAATAAAAGATATATATGACAAGCTTAAGGTCAGCCTCATGCTAAATGGGGAAAAACTGAAACCATTTACTCTGAAGTCAAGAATGAGACAAAGGTTCAACTCTCTCCACTCTTATTCAATATAGTCTTGGAATTCCTAGCCAGAGCAATAAAACAGGAAGAAGAATTAAAAGGAATTCAAATAAGAAAGTAAGATATCAAATTATTCCTATTTGCAGACAACATGTTCTTATAGCTAAAAGACCCAAAAACATCCAAAAACAAAATGCCAAAATTCTAAAATATCCTGAACACCTTCAGCAAAGTAAGAGGATAAAAAATCAATTAATAAAAATTAGTAGTCTTCCTATATACCATAATTAACAGACTGAAAAAGAATATAGGAAAACATTTCCATTAACAATAGCATCAAAAAAAATCAAATAAGTAGCAATAAACTTAACAAAAGATGTGAAAGACCACTAGAAGGAAAAGTACAATCCAATGAAGAAAGAAATTGAATACTACAGAAGATGGAAATATCTCCCATGCTCATGAATTGGCAAAATCGATATTATGAAATGGCTGTATTACCAAAAGCAATCTACATGTTCAATGTAATCACCATCAAAATCCTAAGGACATTCATCACAGAGATTGAAAAATTAACCCTAAATTTCATTTGGAAGCACAAAAGACCTCAAATAACCAAAGCAATACTGAATAAAAAGAGCAATGCTGGTAGTAACATAATACCAACTTCAAAATATACTTCAGAGCTATAGCAACAACAACAACATTGTACTGGCACAAAAACAGACATGAAGACCAATGGAACAGAATTCAAGACCCAGACATGAGTCCATGCAGTTATGCCCACCTGATTTTTGACAAAGGTGCCAAAAATATATTATGGAGAAAAGACAGCCTCTGCAACAAATATGGAGAACACAGAAATCTGCATGCAGAAAATTGAAACTAGATCTGTCTTTCAGCCTGTTCAAGTATAGACTCAAAGTGGATTAAGGACCTAAATATAAAACCTGAAGTTTTGAAGCTGGTACAGAAAAGAGTAGGGTATACATTGAATTTAATAGGCATAGGCAATGACTTCCTAAAGAGAACTCAAAAGGCTCAGCAACTAAGGAAAATGATTGACAAATGGGACTACATGTAATTCAAAAGCTTCTGCACAACAAAAGAAATGGTCACCAGATTGAAGAGGCTGACTACAGAACGGTAGAAAATCTTTTCCATCTATATATCTGACAAGAGATTAATAATCAGAATATACAGGGAACTCAAAAAAGTAAACTCCCCAAAAATCAATGACATAATGACAAAATGGGCCAATGAACTGAATAGAGCTTTTTCAAAGGAAGAAGTCCAAATGGCCAAGAAACTCATGATAAAATGCTCAACATCCCAGGCCGTGAAGGAAATGCAAGTCAAAACCATGTTAAGATTCCACCACACTCCAGTTAGAATGGCTACCATCAAGAACACAACCACACAGATTCCAAGATGGCGGCTAGAGGTAGGAAGCAGAAAGCGACCCTCCTATAGTGAAATCTTGGAGAGACGCTGGAGACACACTTTGCAGGCATAATCACCGAGAAAAGGCATAACTTTGATCCCTCCACATCTCCAGCCGGTGCAGAGAATCTCCACTTCACGTTAAACGGAGAACCGAGGAGGGCCCCCAGGCCGCCAGTGGCCGGCGCCCATACGGCGTGGGAAGACGCAGACCAGGTGAGCTTCGCGGTACCACGGTAGCCCCACAGACAAGCCTGGGCCAGAGCAGCATAGCCCCCTGGACAGACTGACCTCCACCCGGGGAAAAAAAAAGAGAAACTGAGTACTAAGCAATAAGAACAGTTAAGACACTCTGGAAAGAGGGTGGGGCGCCCTGAGCACTGAAGATTGGGGGAAGGGAACCCTTCCCGGGACTGTAAATAAACAAGCCGGGCAGGCCGGAGAGGCTCTGGTGGGAGCGGGGTGCGCGCCCAGCAACCAGGAGCGGGGACGCTTGTGAGAGGAGGGAAGACCCACTTCCCACGTGAACTGTAAATAAACACGCAGGCCTGACAACGCGGGGCAGTGTCACCTTTCCCAGTGCTTGGAAAGGGGAAAGCCTGTAGCAGAGGCCCCCCCGCACAGGAGAACTCTGAGCAAACAAAGCCTGTGGGACCAGGTGAGTGCTAGCTCACCCCAGAGATCTGCATAAATAACGCAGCCAGCTACAGGCTGAGAGCAGCAGGCAGGCGAGCCACAGTTGCAGATACCACTCTCAGAACTGCCTCCAGACCCTTTTTTTTTCTTTTTCTCCCTACCTTTGATGAGAGAACAACCGAATTACACCTGCAAGCCGAAAAACTTACTGAAACTGTATTGCATTTGAAGTGGGGACACTTGGTGGGGCTTTTTTTTTTCCTTCTGTGTGTGTGTGAGTGTAGTTTTGTTCTACTTTATGCATCCCCTTTGATGAGACAACTACAGAACAACATCTGAGGCACCAACTCCAGGACTGGAGATTGAGACGGACATCCAAATTATTAAGACTGAAATTGCATTGCATATAAACTTGGAAGTTTTTTTTTTTTTTTAATTTTCTATTTTCCATTTTATTTTAATTCATTTTTATATATAGATATTACTTTCATATACTTATTTTTTATTTTTTTATCTTTGATTTTCAATCCTCTCTCTGTCTCTCTATTGTCTGTTCAGCTTACTGTCGATTAGTACACTAACACTCCCTGTTTATACCTTTGAAACTCTCTTGTCTGACACCTTGTTCTGCTTTCTCCCTCTTGTCTGTATATTTGTTTTCCCCTTTTCTTTAACTTCTTGCTTTCCATCTCAGCTCATTCTTCCATTCTCAATATTACCATTGTTATTATTACAAGCTAGAAAATACTTAATTACACACACTACAGGGACAGTAACAACACCAAGGACAATGACAGGAAGACAGAAAAAACAAGGAAACCAGTTTCCCCACAGCAAAAAATTAGTACAGGAACCAGAGGGGAATGAAGAGAACAGAAACTCAGATCCAGACTCCAACAAAATGAAGATAAACTATGCCAAAGGACCCAATGAAGCCCACAAGAATAATTTAAAAGAAGACATACTACAAGTACTCAATGAGAATTTTATAGAGATGATACTGGATAGGGTCAACCAAAATGTACAGGAGACACTCAAGAAATTCCAAGACAATAAAAATAGAGAATTTGAAAAAGCAAAAGAAGAAATAAAGGAAACCATAGAAGCACTGTATAAACACCAAAGTGAAAGAGAGAACACAATGAATAAATGGATAAATGAACTCAGGACAAAAATAGACAACAATAAAGAAGAAAACAGCCAGGATATGGAAAACCTCAGAAAAAAGAACGAAACAGAACTGCAAAACAAAACGGAAGGCCAATCCAGCAGAATAGAACAAACAGAAGACAGAATCTCAGAACTTGAGGATGAAATGGTAATTAAAGGAAAAACTGAAGAACTATTAATTAAACAACTCAAGACCTGTGAAAAGAAAATGCAAGAACTCACTGACTCCATCAAAAGACCAAACTTGAGAATCATGGGCATCGAAGAAGGAGAAGAGGTGCAAGTGAAGGGAATGCGTAATATATTCAACAAAATAATAACGGAAAATTTCCCAAATCTAGAGAAAGATATTCCCATACAAATGCAAGAGGCCTCCAGGACACCAAACAGACCAGATCAAAATAGAACTACTCCACGACATATCATCATTAAAACAACAAGTTCAGAAACTAAGGAAAGAATATTGAATGCTGTAAGAGAGAAAAAACAAGTAACATACAAAGGTAAACCCATCAAAATAACAGTAGACTTCTCAACAGAAACATTAAAAGCAAGAAGAGCGTGGGGTGAGATCTTCCGGGCACCTAATGAAAATAACTTCAACCCCAGGATACTCTACCCAGCAAAGCTATCATTCAAAATAGATGGAGCAATAAAAGTCTTCCATGATAAGCAGAAACTAAAACAATATGTGACCACAAAGCCACCATTACAAAAGATTCTGCAAGGGATCCTGCACACAGAAAGTGACACCCAATTTAACCATGAAAAGGCAGGCAGCACCAAACCACAGGATAAGAAAAAGCAAGACAGTAGAGAGTAACATCAAGTTAGGTACACACAATCAAACCTTCAAACAACTAAGATAACTAAATGGCAGGAATCACCACATACCTATCAGTACTAACGCTTAATGTTAATGGACTTAATTCACCCATCAAAAGACACCGTTTGACAAAATGGATTAAAAAAGAAGATCCAACAATTTGTTGCTTACAGGAGACTCATCTCACCGACAGAAATAAGCATAGGCATAGGATGAAAGGCTGGAAGATGATTTACCAAGCCAATGGCCCCCGAAAACAAGCAGGAGTAGCAATACTTATCTCTGACAAAGTAGACTTCAAACCTACATCGATCAAACGAGATAAAGAAGGACATTCCATACTAATAAAAGGGGAAATAGACCAAAAGGAAATAATAATCATCAATCTGTACGCACCCAATGTCAACGCACCCAATTTCATCAAACATACCCTGAAAGACCTAAAAGCATATATAAACGCCAACACAGTGGTTGTGGGAGACTTTAACACTCCATTATCATCAATAGATAGGTCATCCAAACAAAAACTCAATAAAGAAATCCAAGATCTAAAATATGCAATAGATCAAGTGGACCTAGTAGATGTCTACAGAACATTTCATCCAACCTCTACACAATATACATTCTTCTCAGCAGCCCATGGAACCTTCTCCAAAATAGATCAGATCCTAGGGCACAAAGCAAGCCTCAGCAAATATAAGAAAATAGAAATAATACCGTGCATACTATCTGACCACAATGCAGTAAAAGTAGAACTCAACAACAAAAGTAAAGACAAAAAACATGCAAACAGCTGGAAACTAAATAACTCATTACTTAATGAAGAATGGATCATCGATGCAATAAAAGAGGAAATTAAAAAGTTCCTGGAAGTCAATGAAAATGAAAACACAACCTACCGGAACCTATGGGACACAGCTAAGGCAGTCTTGAGAGGAAAGTTTATAGCCATGAGTGCATATATTAAAAAGATTGAAAGATCCCAAATCAATGACCTAATGATACATCTCAAACTCCTAGACAAACAAGAACAAGCAAATCCCAAAACAAATAGAAGGAGAGAAATAATAAAAATAAGAGCTGAAATCAACGATATAGAAACCAAAAAAACCATACAAAGAATTAATGAAACAAAAAGTTGGTTCTTTGAAAAAATAAACAAGATCGATAGACCCCTGGCAAACCTGACTAAAATGAGGAGAGAAAAAACCCAAATTAGTAGAATTAGGAATGCAAAAGGGGAGATAACAACAAACACCATGGAAGTCCAGGAAATCATCAGAGACTACTTTGAGAACCTATATTCAAATAAATTTGAAAATCTAAAAGAAATGGACAGATTTCTAGATACATATGATCATCCAAAACTGAACCAAGAGGAAATTAATCACCTGAATAAACCTATCACACAAAATGAAATTGAAGCAGCAATCAAGAGTCTCCCCAAAAAGAAAAGTCCAGGACCTGATGGATTCTCTGCTGAATTCTATCAGACCTTTAAAGAAGAACTGATACCAACCCTCCTTAAACTGTTCCACGAAATAGAAAGGGAAGGAAAACTGCCAAACACATTTTATGAAGCCAGTATTACACTTATCCCAAAACCAGGCAAAGACACCTCCAAAAAGGAGAACTATAGGCCAATCTCCTTAATGAACATTGATGCAAAAATCCTCAACAAAATAATGGCAAATCGAATTCAGCAACACATCAAAAAGATTATTCACCACGACCAGGTAGGCTTCATCCCAGGGATGCAGGGGTGGTTCAACATACGAAAATCAATAAACGTAATAAACCACATTAACAGAAGCAAAGACAAAAACCACTTGATCATCTCAATAGATGCAGAAAAAGCCTTTGATAAGATCCAACATCATTTCATGATAAAAGCTCTAAGAAAACTAGGAATAGAAGGAAAGTTCCTCAACATTATAAAAGCTATATATGACAAACCTACAGCCAGCATTATACTTAATGGAGAAAAATTAAAACCATTCCCTCTAAAATCAGGAACCAGACAAGGATGCCCACTGTCTCCACTCCTATTCAACATAGTACTGGAATTCCTAGCCAGAGCAATTAGGCAAGAAGAAGGAATAAAAGGAATACAAATAGGTAAAGAAACTGTCAAAATATCCCTATTTGCAGACGACATGATCCTATACCTTAAAGACCCAAAAAACTCTACTCAGAAGCTTCTAGACATCATCAATAGCTATAGCAAGGTAGCAGGATATAAAATCAACATAGAAAAATCATTAGCATTTCTATACACTAACAATGAGCAAACGGAAAAAGAATGTATGAAAATGATTCCATTTACAATAGCCTCAAAAAAAATCAAATACCTAGGTGTAAACCTAACAAAAGATGTGAAAGACCTCTACAAGGAAAACTATACACTTCTGAAGAAAGAGATTGAGGAAGACTATAGAAAGTGGAGAGATCTCCCATGCTCATGGATTGGTAGAATCAACATAGTAAAAATGTCTATACTCCCAAAAGTAATCTACATGTTTAATGCAATTCCCATCAAAATTCCAATGACATTCATTAAAGAGATTGAAAAATCTACTGTGAAATTTATATGGAAACACAAGAGGCCACGAATAGCCAAGGCAATACTCAGTCAAAAGAACAATGCAGGAGGTATCACAATACCTGACTTCAAACTATATTACAAAGCAATAACAATAAAAACAGCATGGTACTGGCACAAAAACAGACATGAAGACCAGTGGAACAGAATAGAGGATCCAGATATGAAGCCACACAACTATGAGCAACTTATCTTTGACAAAGGAGCTAAACATATACGATGGAGAAATAGCAGCCTCTTCCTCAAAAACTGCTGGGAAAACTGGTTAGCAGTCTGCAAAAAACTGAAACTAGATCCATGTATATCACCCTATACCAAGATTAACTCAAAATGGATCAAGGATCTTAATATCAGACCCCAAACTCTTAAGTTGATACAAGAAAGAGTAGGAAATACTCTGGAGTTAGTAGGTATAGGTAAGAACTTTCTCAATGAAACCCCAGCAGCACAGCAACTAAGAGATAGCACAGATAAATGGGACCTCATAAAACTAAAAAGCTTCTGTTCATCAAAAGAAATGGTCTCTAAACTGAAGAGAACACCCACAGAGTGGGAGAAAATATTTGCCAATTATACATCAGACAAAGGACTGATAACCAGAATATACAGGGAACTTAAAAAACTAAATTCTCCCAAAACTAATGAACCAATAAAGAAATGGGCATGTGAACTAAACAGAACTTTCTCAAAAGAAGAAATTCAAATGGCCAGAAAACACATGAAAAAATGCTCACCATCTCTAGCAATAAAGGAAATGCAAATTAAAACCACACTAAGATTCCACCTCACCCCTGTTAGAATAGCCATCATCAGCAACACCACCACCAACAGGTGTTGGCGAGGATGCGGGGAAAAAGGAACCCTCTTACATTGTTGGTGGGAATGTTTACTGGTACAACCACTCTGGAAAAAAATTTGGAGGCTACTTAAAAAGCTGGACATCGATCTACCATTTGATCCAGCAATACCACTCTTGGGGATATACCCAAAAGACTTACTCCAGAGGCACCTGCACATCCATGTTTATTGCGGCACTATTCACAATAGCCAAGTTATGGAAACAGCCAAGATGCCCCACCACTAACGAATGGATTAAGAAAATGTGGTATCTATACACAATGGAATTTTATTCAGCCATGAAGAAGAACGAAATGTTATCATTCGCTGGTAAATGGATGGAATTGGAGAACATCATTCTGAGTGAGGTTAGCCTGGCCCAAAAGACCAAAAATCGTATGTTCTCCCTCATATGTGGACATTAGATCAAGGGCAAACACAACAAGGGGATTGGACTATGAGCACATGATAAAAGCGAGAGCACACAAGGGAGGGGTGAGGATAGGTAAGACACTTAAAAAACTAGCTAGCATTTGTTGCCCTTAACGCAGAGAAACTAAAGCAGATACCTTAAAGCAACTGAGGCCAATAGTAAAAGGGGACCAGGAACTAGAGAAAAGGTTAGATCAAAAAGAATTAACCTAGAAGGTAACACCCACGCACAGGAAACCAATGTGAGTCAATGCCCTGTATAGCTATCCTTATCTCAACCAGCAAAACCCCTTATTCCTTCCTATTATTGCTTATACTCTCTCTACAACAAAATTAGAGATAAGGGCAAAATAGTTTCTGCTGGGTATTGAGGGGGTGGGGGGGAGAGGGAGGGGGCTGGAGTGGGTGGCAAGGGGGGGTGAGGGCAGGGGGGAGAAATGAACCAAGCCTTGTATGCACATATGAATAATAAAAGAAAAAAAAAAAAGAACACAACCACACATGTTAGCAAGGATGTGAGGGAAAAGGAATCCTCATGCACTGTTGGTGGGAATGTAAATTAGTACTACTACCACTATGGAAAATAGTATGGCAGCTCCTCAAAAAACTATAAAAAGAACTGTCATATGATCCAGCAATCCCATTCCTGGGGATATATCAAAAGGAATGTGACACAGGTTACTCCAGAGGTACTTGCACACCCATGTTTATTGCATCATTATTCACAACACCTAAACTATGAAAACAGCCAAGATGCTCCACTATTTATGAATGGATTAAGAAAATTTTGTATTTACATACAGTGGAATTTTGTTCAGCCACAAAGAAGAATGAAATTTTGTTTGGAGGGAAATGGATGGAAACGGAGAACATCATCTTAAGTGAAGTTAGTCAGGCTCAGAAAACCAAAGTCCACTTGTTTTCTCTCATATGTGGATTATAGACCCAGTAAAAATACAAGCAATAATATGAAAAGCATATTATGCTATGGGGAGGTCACATAAGAGAGTGGGAGGGTAAAAGAAAGAAGTTAAGAAGGTAAATATGGTTGATATACTTCCTAAATAAGAATGAATACAGACTTTTAAAACTTGTTGAAATCACCATTAGAAGGGGACTAAAGTAGAAAGGAGAAAAATAGAGAGGATGAACAAATTCAGGTTATTATACACACACACACACACACACACACAGAAATAGCACCCTACACAGCCATTTTTTTGCATAAACAGAGAACAGGAAGGCAAAACAGGTCCTGTCTGGGGTTGGTACCTGTGGGGATGGAGAGGATATAAGGAAAGAATGTAGGAAAGTGCATGTGTTAGATATATTCTGTACACTGTTGGGACACACACTTTCTAGGCAACTCAACACAGTCCAGCCATTTTGTTTTGAGATAAGTTTTGCCTAACTTTATCCTAGGTAGTCTTGAGTTCTTGATTCTCCTGACTTTGCCTCCTGAGTAGCTGGGATCACAGGCATTAAACAGATACTTATTGTGCTTGCTTCATTTCCTTGTCAGTATCGAGCCTCTGCATCCCTGCGTCCGTAGCAATCTCTGTAAACACAATGGTATTGCTAAGTACTGCATTTTTCCCTGCGGTCACACTACAGGCAAGGGTGTCAGACCTGGTGAAGATGATGTCCAACTTCCTTCTTAAAGGATCATCTTTTTAGCAACTAAGATCTTCCCTGCATCATCTACCTCATCGGACATCTTTGTAGACTCCTTTGGCTGTGAGACACAAAAGGAGACTGAGATGAGAGAAATGAGGTAGAAATGGATATCTGTTGACATCATGTCAGTCCAGGATACATTCTTGGCTTTTCCATAAATAATGAAACAATAAATATTGTACCCCAAATACAGTTTTGTCAGTCCACAAAACAAATTATGAAAAATTTGGCAAAGTCATCCCAAACCACAATTTTCTACTTTTCATTTTCCATAACACTATCATTTATTAAATACTGATTATATTCAAGTTCCATCATTTTGAGGACAAACACATCCCTCAGTAAGTACCAGAAGATCAATAGGATTGCAGTATCTGTTGTTTTATATCAGAGTAAGAAAGAAAACCCGCAGATTTGACTTTTGCTACTGCAAGATTGCATCCTTTATGCAAATTGGCATGTCTGTTTGTTGTGTTAGGCCAAAGTAAGTGGATTTCAATCTTCACTTTCAAAGAAGGTGGTCCTAGGCTATGGTCCTAGAGTGTAGTGATCTCAATACTGAGGGTAGAGTTTTCATTTTATAAATTATATAACAAAGATAAAAGAAACATGTTCTCTCATTCTGTACTGACACATTGTGTATTGGATAATCAGATTATGACAGTTAATTAAACTTTAATAAAATCCATATATTCATTAGTTTTATTGTGCGTACTTCCAGTATTCTTGAAATAATCCATTCTAAGAATTAAAAAAAATGGAATATCTGAAAATGAAAGCTCACACTTCATTATATTGAATATGTGTTTAATGAAGCAGGATTGAGGTTTACAGTTTCTCCCCATTCCCCTTTCCCATTTCAGAATCAGAGCACATGCGTAATCACGCATAGAACACTTTTAAATCTTCTACTTGCTCCTTTATGATACCTCCTCTTATCTGATGTCCAAGACAACCTCTCTCTATGCTTTTTTTGAGGGAAACAGTTTTTAATTGAAAATCATTTTTAAATACCAAGTTTGATTTTGCTCATTTGAAAAGCACAAATAATGTTGTATTTCACCTTAAAAACAGATTCATGTATTGCCTTATAAAATGTGGAGTATTTTTGTCTGTGAGATCCTTGTGTGCTCATAGCTAAAGAAAAGTAGCCAGCCATTTTATCTAATGAAGTGTTCTCTGAGTAGGTGGCATATCCTATCTTGGTTCTACACTGACATCTAATGATGCTTGATATTTACTGGCCTATTCACAAGGAAATAATAAGGTGTTTGAGCAGTCAGCTTAGGTTTCTATAAGTTCACATAAAAGGTTAGGAATAAAAGATACTTACTTGAAATTTAGATTATGTCTTTCTTGTTGTAGAATAATTTCTAACATGACTCTTAAGCCCTGTCTAGATCATTGCATAATTCCTGGACCCCCACATTGACCATACCATCTCTCCCTCAGTTGTATTAATTATAGGCAGCTATCATACCAAATAACACTTGCTATCAGATATTCCAAAGCTTTTGTTAGTCTAATTTGAGTTGGTAAGAAAGAGACACAGATTTAAAAAGTAAAGAAGGGTCTTGTGATGGCATAAAATCAGGCCACTAGAACTGGGAATTACCTTAGAGAGCATTGTTTCAATTACTTCTTTCACAAATGAGGAAATTAAGAATCAGAAAGGCTAAGTGATTTTCCCAATATCATATTGCTAGTTAATTACAGAAATCAGAATAGTATCTGGGTTATCCAACTCTCTGCCCAGGGTTCTTTTCATTTCACTAAGTGAAATTACCTGTCAGCATTTGGGCTCATGAAAGAATCAGATTGAAGTTTATTAAATCAAGAAATATTATGTTACTAAGAAAGCTAAAAAAGTTCAAAATAAAAGAAGCTGGGTTTTCTGATGTTTTCACATAAAATGAATTGTATTACATAGATTTCATGATAATCTCATATATAAATCCATTGCTCATTTATATGAGGAAAAAGTCAGTACCACCAAAAGGCATCAAAGACTGAGAATGGATCGATGTTGTGATTAGAAAAGATGACATCAATTTCAAGCCTCATTAGCAACACAGCAAAAATAATGTGTGATAAAATTAGTAGATATAAGCTTCATTATTAGACTGGGTATGTATGAAGAGAAAAATATAAATCAGAAGAAACGAGACCATTTGTTTATTCATAATTATACTAATAGTTTCTATTATAATAATTTATATAAATGTGTGAATTTTTTCTTGACCATTATCTTACTTGACATTTCTAGCTATGTTTTCTTCTTAGCATGATGCTGAGGCTGAAGTTTGAGGTATTCAAATTGTTTGATGCATTGCAGCTTGCAATTTCAAAATTCAGGTATCCTGACTTGGATTAAATAATGCATTTCTTCTTTTATTTTACTATAATTATTTAGGAAAGTTTCCAACAACAAAAGGAAATCTTTACCCTTACATTTATCCTTATTTTAAAGTCTCCAAACTTGTGGATATTAAGAGACAGTAAATGGTAAATATTTTCTGCACTTCACATCTTTTATATATTGTGGGATATAAAATTTTATGAAATTACAGGTTACAGGCTTGAAATGGATTTTAAATCTCTTCATTTTCTATGTCACAGTGAGAGTTGTAAACCTGAAAAATTAAAGCTGCAGTGTAATTTATCTTACCCATAAATATTGTGCTATATATTTTGCAGTTTTGAAGTAAACGGTAATAGAAAAAACTTAAAAATGATATTTCTCCATGGAAAACTATGTGATAAATAGCTAGGTATGCTATGAGTCTAACTAGAATTGTGTCACTTGGAAATAGAAAGAAGACTCTCCACTCGCTATTCTCACTATTCTCTTGCATATTTAGTGCACATGAAGTTATAATAGAATACCTGTATTTTAATATTTGTTTCTGTTTGCATTGAAGATTTATAAGCCAAATAAATCTAAAAATTCCCAATGTAATACTTAATTATACATGAAACAATGTAGCTCATTACTAAGAATTTCTTATAAAGTCTATGATAATTTCATACTTCACAAAATTGTTTTCAATTTTGGGGTAGGAAGTTTAAAAGTTATTGTAAGATATAAAGTCATTTGAGGGATAAACACATATTTTTTAAACCAAGAAAACTTGCTGTAAAACCAAGCTTTTAATAAGATTTGCCTTTTTTTGAAATTTCTCAATAAAGTGAATTAATATCACAATATGATAGTAATACTTCTGTGTGAAGGGTACAGAAAGCAACATCAATAGTTAAGAAATAAACTTCCCTTCATTCTTACTTTCTCAGTACTCTCCTAGATATCTGACAATTTTCTCTTTCTTGACCTCATGAATTTAATTTTAATAATCACTACAAAGATGAACAATGATCACTACATCTACCTACATAGTATAAACAACACCCAAAAATGATAATAAGGGAACAAAACTAGAACATTCTGTCTTTATAAAATCTGTAGACAGCTTAAGGTTTTAAAACTTATATACATGTACATATATATATATAATATTTGGTTTTTGTAAGTTTATATAATATAAACTGTATATATAGGTAGATAGATAGATAGATTGATTGATTGAATAGCCCACAGTTGGTCACCTGAGAATCCATCCCAACTATTAGTTATATTGTACAATAACATATTCTCTTCCTTTCCTTGTTCTTTTCCATTTCATGGAAAGTTGAATGATTTCAACTAATCAAATCAGGCACAGATTAAGAAGGATGAATCTCACATTCACTACATTTTATACACATTTAATTGCAGTGAATTATCACAGGTAGAAAATCACTCATATTTTTACCAAAAAGTTATTTAATTTAAAGAGGACCTTTAAAGCTCTCTAATTCCTACCACAGGGTTTAGATTTGAAATTCTTTCTGTATTTAAAATTTGCAAGAAATTTTAATGTTTATAAGAAAAAAATTTAAAGCAGTAGTGGCCCTTCCTTTCCTTATAAACTTTTATTTACTACATTTTCTTAGCTGGCACTTGCCAACTCTTTTTCAACTATCAAGTGGACTAGCTATACTGTTCTACAATGAGAAAATTAGTCTTCAATAATTTTTGAATTTTGATCATATAGTTTTATCATCATTTAAAATGTAAATGTGAGGCCATCACTTTCAACTTTCCCATTTTATCTAATATTATTTGAGTTAAAAATGAGTCTAAGATCAAATAAAAATTAAATTTTCAACTCAGAAAACGAATGCTTCAGATTTGATGTTCCATCAGCTAACCCTACAATATTTTCACAAGAAATATGATTTTATCTGAGAAGAACTGCAGCAGCCTGAAACACATATTCCCAGAATGTGTCTCTAAGAGTACCATGGCCACTAAATGTCTTTCATAATGCTTGTGATAAATCTTAGCAAGAGTGAACAGTATCACTTAAAGGCATCTCCTTGGAACAGCTAGTTTAGGTTTACAGGAGTTTACCTGATATAGGATTTTCCAGACAGAAATGAAGACAGGTCAATCTATCAGTGTTTTTCTCAAGGAAAAAAACTTAGCAGTAGCTTAAGGAATAACTTTTTAAAAATATATTTGCCATTTCTATACAGATACAATATAGATTCTAATTTAGATGCACAAACATTTGAACCAAATTGCTTTGGTTTAGAGCTGTGACCTGGAGCAAAATAGTTAATTTCTTATGTGTAGAATGGGAATAATTATGACAGTTGTGAAGCATATATAAAATAATAAAAGTTTAGAGTTTAGTACAATGCAAGCTGTAAGCACTTTGTTACCATTCTTGCCTACTTTCTCCTCCCCATGTAGTGGAGTCAAACCATTCTTTTGCTGTTATTATTGATGTTCAGCCATGCTTAAACACCTGCTGTCTGCTTTTTCTTACACCTAATATTCTGTTCATTCTTTCTCATATATGACCTCAGTCAACAGCTTTGAGTACTATAATTACCACAGGGAGCACTGAAATGGCATCAAATCTGCCTAAGAGTAAATGATATCTATAAGACTAAATAGATCAAAGGGCCAGTGTAAATCATAGAGAGGACAGAATTGAAGTCAGCTGGTACTCAGAACCTTGTTATCCTAGATAGAAAGGCAGGGGCTGTTTTTTGGATTTTGGATTCCATTTGTAGCATCCAAGAATGATTCTGGAATTAAGACTGTTTCCTGGTGAAAATGAAATAATTATTGCTGATTCAGGTTCCAGTTATAAATTACTATACATGATTTAGTGTCTCTAAGTATAATAAGCAACCAGTAGGACCCTTACAACTTTCCCTGTAAAAGAATCAAAGAAAAATGTGAACCCCTCAATTTGTTGCCTAATTACATAAAATTATTATAAATAAATATTTAATCTTTGCACAAAAGAAAAAAGAAAGATTATTATTTTTAATCTACAACTCAAAACCAGAGTAATATACAAATGTTTCATTACCTTTTACACACATAACAAAATGTGAAGTTCACTTTATGTTTTTTAACTTTAAAACTGTATTTATACTCTATTGAATATCTATTCAAATTAATGCCTACCATAACTCCCAAAAGCAAGTTTTTTAGTTAGAATTAGTTTTTTACTTACACTATTAGAAAAAAGGTATCAAGAAAATTTCATTGACACTCAATTTTCCTTTCACTTAATATTTTATTCATTGCAATTATTATTGATTACATGAATTTTAAGAAAATGGGAGTCATTTGATCATTTGCATATCTAGTAAATACTTTCTCTAGCATTTCCTCAATTTTAGAAATTAGAAAATATGCCAAGAAATGTTAAGTGATTTTCTACATAGATAGACAATAAAGAATTAAGTTAGGTGTTAGTGACTCTACACTAAAATATCTACTTAATTATAGTGACTTTTAAGAAATGGTTACTCTAGAACATAAAATCATAATAGATGGTGAGATATGCTACCTTCAATTCTCCTGAAACTAGTAAACTTTGAATTTTAAAGTCTCTTCAACGGTATCACAGCCTTTTGGGATGTGATTTCAAGCTTTAACTATTTTTTCTTTTCTTTTTTTTTTCCTTTTCTTTTTTCTCTCTTCTCCTCTTCTTTCCTTTTTTCTTTTCTGTTTTTCTTTCCTTTCTTTTTTGTTTCACTGATTCTTATTATAAATTTTATGTTAGGATATATTCATTAAGGGGAGGATTCATAGTGACAATTCCAATTAGACTTACATAATACATTATTTACATTGCTCCCATCATCTCTCCCTGTCAGCCTACTCTCCATCCCACTTAAAGCAATCGCAAGAGAATTTTTAGTTCTGTTTCATATAGCTATATGAAGCCCATCAATAATATATTGTCACCCTGATCTCCTTCCTACATCCTCCCACCTCCCACTCATACCCCCTCATCCCCACACACACAGTCCTGATTTTCATTATTAATATTGATGTTGACATTCAAAGGGGTGACTCAATTATGTCCACTGTGGGTATGCTTTATTTTGGTCTGTTGAATACTCTCCCTTATCCATTTACTTCCCACCCCCCGTTTTCCAACAGCTTTCAATACACATCCTTATATCCTCTACCTGTACATCTTATGGTATGCAATATTATTGATGCTTTATTATTCTCATTTCCTTTCTCTCTTTCCCTGAGTTCCATAGAGTAGTTGCACTATTACAAACATTCTACATCTGAGGTTGTATATGATCATGCTTGTTTATGCTTATCTTTTGGATGTATTTTCTATGTAAAAGAGAAAACATGCATCTTTTGTGTTTCTGATCCTGGCTAACCTCACTTAGCATGATACCCTCCAATTGCATCCATTTATGTTCAAACTCCATGTCATTATTCCTTGTGGCTGGGTAATACTCTACTGAGTATATACACCACAATTTCATGATCCATTCATCTGCTGTAGGGCATCTGGGTTGTATCTAGAGCTTGACTATTGTGAATAGTGTTGCGATGAATATCGGTGTATGGGTATCTGTACTGTATCCAGATGCCCAGAAGCAGTATCACTGGATCATGTGGCAGTTCTATCACTAGTTTTTTGAGGAATCTCCATATTGCTTTCCATAGTGCTTGTATTAACTTGCATTCCCACCAGCAGTGTGTAAGAGTTCCTGTTTTGCCAGATCTTCGCTGGATCCTACAGCTTCAACCTCCACAGTGCTGGAATCACAGGCAAGTGGCACAACACCAGGCTTTCATTACAGTCTCAGTAATGAAGATGCCAGTCATTTCTAGAAACCTACCCTATATTCATTTTTATTTACAGAAATAATTCATTCTTGTTTATAAAATCCTTCTATATTAACAGTACATACTATGTATGGGCTTTATGTTGGGCAGCAGTTTGCCAAATTAAAGTTCTCAACCCAACATAACAGAATCACAGTCCACATGTGATTTCATTTTGTCTAATGAAATAAAAATAGAAGAACACTTTCTGGGATTTTAGAACTTTTTAAACAGGGCAGAGTATCCTGGTATTTACTTTTTCATGCTTTTCTCTTATTTTTCTCAGTTTTCATTCATTTTTTTTCTTTCCTTAATGAAATAATGAATAGAGATGCAGAAACTTGCTTCCCAGGATAAAGAAGAATGTGGATTAAAAAAATTAAAAGATCTTTTCCCTAGTCCACTGCTGGTGGGAATGCAAGCCAGTGCAACCACTCTGGAAAAAAATTTGGAGGCTTCTTAAAAATCTAAACCAGACCTACCATATGATCCAGCAATCCCACTCCTGGGGACATATCCAGAGGAATGCAATACAGGTTACTCCAGAGGCACCTGCACACCCATGTTTATTGTAGCACTATTCACAATAGCCAAGTTATAGAAACAACCAAGATGCCCCACTAGTGATGAATGGATTAAGGAAATGTGGTACTTGTACACAATGGAAGTTTATTCAGCCATGAAGAAGACTGAAAGCTTATCATTTGCAGGTAAATGGATGGAACTGGAGAACATCATTCTAAGCGAGGAGGTCAGCCAGGCTCAGAAGACCGAATGTAAACTAGTTCAACAACTCTGGAAAAAAATTTGGAGGCTACTTAAAAAGCTAAACATTGATCTACCATTTGATCCAGCAATACCACTCTTGGGGATATACCCAAAAGACTGTGACACAGGTTACTCCAGAGTCACCTGCACACCCATGTTTATTGCAGCACTATTCACAATAGCCAAGTTATGGAAACAGCCAAGATGCCCCACTACTGACGAATGGATCAAGAAAATGTGGTATTTATACAAAATGGAATTTTATGCAGCCATGAAGAAGAACAAAATGTTATCATTTGCTGGTAAATGGATGGAATTGGAGAACATCATTCTGAGTGAGGTTAGCCTGGCCCAAAAGACCAAAAATCATATGTTCTCCCTCATATGCAGACATTAGATTAATGGCAAACACAACAAGGTAATTGGACTTTGATCACAAGATAAAAGGGAGAGCACACAAGGGAGATATGAGGATAGGTAAGACACCTAAAAAATTAGATAGCATTTGTTGCTCTCAATGCAGAGAAACTAAAGCAGATACCTTAAAAGCAACTGAGGCCAATAGGAGAAGGGGACCAGAAACTTGAGAAAAGGTTAGATCAGGAAGAATTAACCTAGAAGGTAACACACATGCACAGGAAATTAATGTGAATCAATTCCCTGTATAACTATTTTTATCTCAACTAGCAAAACCCCTTGTTCCTTCCTATTATTGCTTATACTCTCAGTTCAACAAAATTAGAGATAAGGGCAAAATAGTTTCTGCTGGGTATCGAGGAGGTGAGGGGGAGAGTAAGGGGGTGGAATGGGTGTTAAGGGAGGGAGAAATGACCCAAGAATTGTATGTACATTTGAATAATAATAAAAAAATTATATGTTCTCCCTCATATGCATACGTTAGATCTAGGGCAAATGCATCAATGTGGTTGAACTTGGATCACATGACAACGGGATAGCACATATGAGAGGTATGGGGAGAGTTAGGAAACCCAAAACATGAAAATATTTGATGTCCCCATTGCAGAGGAAATAATTCAGAAACCATAAAGCGACAGAGGTCAACTTGACAATGGGATCAGTAACCAATGTAAAGAACAGTTAGAGATGAATAAACATGGGTTGTAACACATGAGTACACGAAAGAAATGCTAGGAATATTTCTGTATAGCTATCCTCAACTCAACTAGCAAAAATGCTTTGTCTTCCTTATTATTCTTTCATCTTTTCTTCAACAAATTTAGTGATAAGGGCAGAACAGGACCTGCCTGGAACTGAGGGGGAGAGGGAGAGAAGGGGGGGAAGGGGGAGAAATGACCCAAACAATGTATCCCCATATGAATAAATGAATAATTAAAAAATTTTTTGAATTTAAAGATCCTTTTATGATACCTACCTCTGGAATTCTTTTCACAAAAGAAAAAAATACCTCCTTTGCTCATGAGATTGTAATTGAATTAATAATATATAATACTGAATTCAATTTTGACATACAGTTAAGTGATATTAATCATTAATGCAAATTATTTATAAATTTATAGGAATTTTATCTTTGTAAATTACATGTAATTTATCTTTGTAAATTATGAAGAAGAATACTTTGAGCTGATTTAATTAGCTCTATAAATACACAATTAATAAACATAACAAAGTATTCTAAATAATTTTGATTGAGCGACTTGATTTTGCATTCATTCTCCACACTGTCAAATAAATACTGTATGCTAAGAATCTTATCAGGAACTCTCTAGTAAATAATGAAACAACTTCTTTATAACACAGTATAAAACACATGAGAAAGTGAAATGATCTATATTTAAATACAGAAGTACCTCCTTCTCAAAGTCAGCTAATTTGCATAAGATTGTTAAAGCTCGCTTCAATAATACTATTGCTTTATTATAATTATATTCTCTAACAAAATGTGAAACAATTTTCTTAAAGGATAATAATTGTGTCATTGGATTTCTTATTCATATATTTTCTAAACTACAATCAAATTTAGTTAAGCCAATCATTATGTGCTCTTCAGTTACCTATTTGGGTATCTTTAAGTAATGTGTGTTTTATCAAAATGTCATCTTTTATGACAGGGCAACTAAAGGGATTTTTTATTTTATGTAGTACTTTCTAACTACTGAATCTTACATAAAATTTTCTCATTTGTCATGAATTTCTACTAGCATGGACACATCATGAAATTAAATCTTTCATTAGCATACTGAGACAAGACTGAATGTACACAGCAATGTGGAAAAATAAATATAATGCATATGTTCATAGGCTCAGATTTTCTGATTAAAATATGATTCTCTGAAGACTGACTCAAAATGGAATCAAACTTCAAAACTTTCTTATTGAGTACTCCAAGAAAAAGCTGGGAGCATATTCATAATTCACAGGTATCCAAACATTCTTAGTGTGAACAATTGTGCTTTCAGAATGATATAATGTATTCAAAGAAAAATATTTAAACGAAATGAGTTTTTGATTGAGTATATGTATATGCCTAAAGTGAATATTTTGTTTTAATGACATCCAAGTGGAGATTATATCTGAGTGTTAAGGGGATCTTACTTCTATTCAGGAAATAGAATTTGCTTCTCTAAATTTATAAATGATCCTGTCCTAATAATATATGTATATCCATAATTTTCAGCATGATTGATAAGTATGAAATATTTATAAAACCAACTGTAATTTTCATGTTTTTCCAAGTATGACTGTTGGGTTGAAATCTGGGCATTTCTTTAATTGGAATTAGTTAATGAAGTCAGCTCTAACTGCAGCTTTTCTGTTAATTTCTTACCTTCCCATTAAGAAAGTCAACCACCACGAACTCATTAGTACTCAAATAAATGTTATATATACAGTTCTGGTACTCTAGATCTGAATGATTCCATTTATTCATGGACCTATCCTATTAGAAAAATGAAAGAGAAAATGATAGAATGAACATTGTTAATGGAAATTAAGTTTAAAAAAATATTAGCACATGTATTAATTATACAAAGGGGTTCCATTGTGATATTTCTAGATGTGAACATGATGTGCTTTGATAACATTCAAGTACCTATTATTTCTTCTTATCCACCTTCTCCCATTTTTATATTTAGAATTTTTTTTTATTTACCCTTCAGGTAAATTGTAAAATAAAAAGATTTTACACTGTGTTAACTTATTTATCTCTTCCTTATTGTAGGAGATTTGAATTCCAGGATTTAATTGTACCTTAATTGTTTCCTAACAATTTTATTGAGATATAACAATTAATTATTTTTGTAGTGCTGTTACATGGAACATATTATATAAGTACTGATACATATATATATATATACATATATATATATATATATATATATGTATATATATATAAACCCAGCCCCTGACCTTCATATTTTGTTTTTACGTTTTTATTAGCATACATGAATAGTGTAAGGGAGTTTCACTGTGATATAGCTGCATAGAGTATACTCATAGAGTATACTTTGAACAAATCCACGCCCACTGTTATATTTCCTTTACCTATCTCCCTCTTCATTCCTTTTTCTAAACTGTTTTGTGGATGTCATTATGCTAACTTCATATATATATATATGTACATATAGATATGTGTGTCTGTGTTTGTGGGTGTGTACATATGTAAATACTTTGAACCTCTTCACCTCCCAGTACTCTTGTTTCTCCTCACTTCCTACTGATTCCCTGACCTGACAAGATCCAGTTTTACACTCAAATGTCATTATTACTATTGCTGTCCTCACAATTTAAATGTGATATTTGTCTTTTTGAGCTTGTCTTATCTTGCTTAACATGATCCAGTTCCATTTATTTGACTCAAGTGTCATAATTTTATTAATCTTTATGCCTCATTTTCTTTATCCACTCATTATTTGTTGAGCAACTAGAATGATTCCAGAGCTTGGCAGTTGTGAATGTGGTGTTATAAATATGGATAGCCAGGTATTTCTCTTGTGTCTTGATTTATACTCCTTTAAATATGTGCTCAAGAGGGTATGACAGGGTCACATGGTAGGTCAATTTTTAGTGTTTTGATAAATCTCTACAATGATTTCCATAGTTGTTGTACTGTCTTGAACTTCTATCAACAACACACAAGAGTTCTTTTTCCCTGTATCCTGCCAGCATTTATTGTTGATTGTTTTCTTGATGATTGTCATTCTGTGTCAAGAGATAATCTCAGTGTGATTTTGATTTGTATTTCCTTTATTGCTAATAATGGTGAGCAATTCTCCGTGCATTTATTAGCCATGTGTAAGTCTTCTTCTGAGAACTGTCCATTCATTTGCCCAGTTACTAATTGGATTATTTCTTCTTTTGTTTTTTAATTTATTGAATTATTTTTTCATTCTTAATATCAATCTTTTATGTATTGAATTGCTGGTGAAGATATTCTCCCAATCTGTGAGATGACTTTTGATTATGGCAATTGTGTCCTTTGATGTGCAAGCTTTTAAATTTGATGCAATCCCATTTGTCTCTCTTTCCTCTTGTACCCTGAGCAATTGAAGTCCTATTCAGAAAAAGAATGTCAATGCCTATATCTTCCAGTGTTTTCCCATAGTAGTTTCAGATTTTAAATTAAAAACTTTGATCCATTTTAAATTGACTTTTGTGTATGGTGAGGGATGAGGGTCTACTTTCAGTCTTCCCCATATAAATAACCAGTTTTCTCAACACCATTTTTTGAAAAGGTTATCTTTTCTCCAAAGTACATTTTGGCCTCTTTTTTCAAAAACCACAGACTGTAACTGTGTGGACTTATTCTTGGTCTCCTCTTCTATTCCATTGGTCTTCAAGTTTATGTTTGTGCCACTACCAAGTTGGATTTATGACTATGGCACTGTACTACAATTTGAAGTCCAGCATTGTGATGCTTCTAGCATTGTTCCTTTTGCTTGGGATTGGTTTGCTCTTCAGGGTCTTTTATATTTCCATATGAACTTTAGGATTGATTTTTCTTTTTCTGTGAAGAATGAAATTGAGATTTTGGTGGATATTGTATTGAATATGTAGACTACTTTTAGCAGTATAGCCATTTTTGCAACATTTAATTCTGCCAACCCATGAACATGGAAAGTCTTTCCATCCTCTGGTGTCTTCTGAAATTTCTTTCTTTGAGGTTTTGAGGCTATTGTGAATAGAATTTTGAAAAATTTCTCTCAGCCTGTTCATTGTCAGTATATGAAATAGCTACTGATTTTTATATGTTAACGTCAGATTCTGCTAAATTGTCAAAAGTATTTATCAGAGACAGAAGATTTTTGGTGAAATCTTTAGGGTCTTCTAAGTACAGGGTCATATCGTATGTCTCTAATGTAATTTAACTTCTTCCTTCCCTATTTGAATACCTTTTACATATTTTATCATGAAAGGATGTTGAATTTTGTTAAAGGTTTTTTCTGTATCAATGAAGATGATTGTGTGATTTTTTTGCCCTTGATTATGTATGCTGTTTTACATTTACTGATTTGTATAAGATGAATCTTTTCTGTATCACTGAAATTAAACCAAATTTTTCATGGTGTATAATATTTTTAATATGTTGTACAATTTAGTTTACAAAAACTTTTATTGAGAATTTTTGCATGTATGTTCATCAAAAGAATTGATTTATAATTTTCTTTTTTGTGTGTTGTGTTTTTGCTCAGTTTTGGCATCAGGGAATTACTGGCTTCATAGAATGAGTTTGGTAACAGTCCTTCCATTTCTATTTTATGGAATAATTTGAGGAGCATTGCTGTTAGTTCTTTAATGGTCTGGTAGAATTCATCAGTGAATGCATCTTGTCTTGGACTCCTCTATGTTGAGACATTCTTTATTGTTGTTTCAATCTGATTGCTTATTCGATATGTCTAAATGATTGTTGTCCTCTGAATTCAATTTTGGTAAATCAAATGCATCTAGAAATTTATCCATTTCTTAGAGGATAATTTTGCAAAAATTCCCTAATAACCCTTGGCATTTCACTGGTATTTGTTGTAATAGCACGTTTTCATCTATAATTTTATTGCTTCTTTTCCCTCTTTCTTTTAGTCAGTTGGGCTAAGTGTTTATCAAACTTACTTATCTTTTCAAAGAACCAGTTTTTGTCTCATTGAATCTTTGTATTGATATTTATACTCCATTTCATTAACTTTTGCCTAATTTTCATTATTTCTTTCTGCCTCTATTTTTGAGTTTGTATTGTTAGTTTTTTTCCTAAGAGTTTGACGTGCCTCATTAGGCTGTTTGAGATCTCTACTTTTTGTTGTTGTTTGGTTTTTGTTATTTGTTTGTTTATTTATTTATTTTTGATTTGGGCACTCATAGCTATAAAGTTTTCTTTTAGCACTACCTTGCTGTATCACAGAGATTTTGGTAAGTTGTGTCTTCATTTTAACTAGATTCTGGGAAGTATTTTCCCCCCTTATTTCTTCAATGACCCACTGTTTATTCAACAATATATTTTTCAGTCTCCATGTATTTGTTTATATTCTGTAGTTTCTTTTGGTTTGATTTCTACTTTTTCAATAGTGTTCTGAATAAATACAAGGAGAATTCCTTTAAGTATCTTCTGCAGTGCTTGTTTGGTGTTCATGAATTCCATTAGTTTTGGTCTATTTTGGAAGATTTTTATTTCTTTGTGATTTATGAAGGATCATTTGCTGGATATACTAGTGTAGGTTGATGGTTGTTTTCTTTCAGAAATTGAAATATATCATCTCATACCCTCCCATACTTTAAAGTTTCTTTTGAAAAATCTGTTATTTTTTTGATGGATTTGCCTTTGTAGGTGACTTGTAGCTTCTTTCTGGCAGCTTTTATTATTCTTACTTTGTTCCACATATTGAGTACTTTACTTTAATATATCTAGGGCTTCCTTTTCTGATCTTGCTTGCTTGGTGTTCTGGAAGACTCTTGTTTCTTGATGATCTTACTTTTCTCAAGATTAGTGCAGTTTTCTTCTCTTATTTTATTTTGTGTATTTTCTATATTTTTAGCTTGTATCTCTTCTCCTTTTTCTGTACCCATGATTCATAGGTTCAAGCTTTTGATGGTGTCCCAAAGGTCTTGCATGTTCCATTTTTATAATATTTATTCTTTATCCTTTTCTGAGTCATCTAATTCCTCTGTTTTACCTTTGGTCCCTCATAGTCCCTTTTCAAGTTGTTCCATTCTATTAGCAGAGCTTTCAACTGAGTTTTTTATTTGTGTTATTGAGTTTTTCATTTCCAGGTTTTAAATTGGATTTTTTTTCAGAATTTCTATATTCTTATTTATTTCCTTCATTTTTTTTCTTGTTTCATTCCAATATTTATTTGAATTCTATTTGAGTTCATTTAGCTATTTACTTCTAATCTCTTCGAATTCATTCAGGTACTTATAGATGTTTTATTTCATTTCATTGATCACTGTTGTCACTGTAATTTTGAGTTCATTATTTGAAATTTTATCTTCTTCACTATTTTTCAAGTCATTTATTGAGGAATTGTTGATTTTGAATGAGATTTGTTGTTCTGTTTTTCAATATTACTTGTGTGTTTCTATGTTAGGATTTATTCATCTGAAACAAAGTTGTTCACTGGAGGTTCTAAGCCTCTATTATTTTCAGTTGAAATAGTCCCAATGCTCAGGCAGGACAGTGTATTGGCTGAGTTGAGGTACTATTTCTCACCACTGCACTGGGGGATATGGTCCAGTAGTCATGCATTTACCCAGTGCTCAAGGATATGGATCTGATCCCAACACTACTCAGATCAAGGTAAACTAGTTAGAATCTCTTGTGGAAAGGTGAGTTGTCTGCTTCTGGGATGCATTTACTATAGAAGCTTCTCTTCTTTGTGTACTGGGAGTCATTGTTGACCACAAGGAACTTTGCATTTTGTGGGCCAGACAGGTCGCCATTTACTCCACATGCACCTCAGTTTGTGTTTCAGGAACCACAAGAATCCACATTTCATCTGATCCCTGAATATGAGAGAGTGGATGGGCAGGCAGAGAAGTGAGTTCTACACTGACTAAGGGAGAGTTGAGTGTCTTATTCACTCTGACTGCTGCTTTCAGTGCTTATAGACCCCATCCAGCAGTTCATCTCCCTTTGCAGAGGAGGAGGCTGTAGAAATTTTGTGATTCAGAGGGCCTGTTCTTGGACCTTCATTACTGACTGTCAGCAAATATATTCAGGATGCAGTTCTCAGTGTCAGGTCTCAGTGCCTTCAGTATTTTTACAATTTTTTATGGATTTCATTATTCTACTTTACACATGCATAAAGAGTACTTCAATCATATTATTCCCCATCACCATTTCCTTTTAATCTTCCTATCCCCTGCTGTTTTCCCTCCCAAATGGTCCCTTCATGTCACTATGTTTTGTTTTAAGTCTGAGGGAATTATTTTGGAAATGGCCTCAGTTTCATTGACAGTGAGAAGTCACTCTGAATTATGTCATGAATTTATTGAATAAATCCAGTGGTAACTTGCAAGCTCAAAAGGGGTAATATATACATGTACATATATATATATATATGCATATATTATGCATGTTTGTATATCTTTGTGTGTGTACATATATATATCTTATATAAGAAAAAATATTACAACATGAAAGTGGAAAAGAATCTCATTCATTGTACTTCTTATGGTGACTATTTGACTAAGACTTATCTAAATTTTTGGTATAAATTCTATAACAAATAATTTTATGTATTTTGGTTTTAGGAATGAAACAGTGAACATTCAGTAGGCTAAAAAATTAGGCTTCATCTAAATGAAACTCCTCAAGTGCCAAATTATGTGTATTTCAAATTTAAGATATCATGCTATCTTTTTCTCTTCTTTGTCCAAGCACACCAAAGTGGTAATTTAGTTATACCTATGGGAGTGATTTGACTAAGAAGAGGTACTAGGATTATGATGTTTTAATCTCAAATTATAGCTCCAGATTCAAAGTATTTATCTTTTTTTAAGTGAGATTCTCCAACATTCTTGTCAAATCCCCAGTCTATTTTCTGCTCCTTTCTTTCAATGCAGCCAACCCATTATTTTCCTCCCTCTGTACATTATCAAGCTGAAAACATATGGTCTTGCATTTTCATAAGACACTTGTCAAAAGACAATTTTTTTGTTGCACTGTCTTTTTGTAGCAAGTGTCAAAACCAGTTATAAAGCCAGCTCTCCTTTCCTGTAATCACAAAATGAACACCAGTGTAGAAATCTGAGGACTGCTGTTCATTGGGAGCAATAAAATAACTCCAATTTCACTCAGTCCAAGTGAAATCCTTGGAATGGCCTTCATGTTTCTGGACTTTCTGTTCCAAACACCCACTCCAATCATTTCCTTAACCTCATTTCCTATTACTGCTCCCTTGTTCACGCCATCCCATACACTGCTTGCATGGGCTGTCCCCTTGCCTACTGTGCTGATCCCCAGATAGGTACATGATGGCTATTTCTACTTCCTCTAATATGTATGTATCAAGGCTGATGTATCACCACAATTAAGCATAGTTGTCAAACACAATTTAAAAGACAATCTGGTCTCATTTCAAACACTCCTGATCTTTCTAACCCTAATCTCTTTGGTTCATAAATAACATTGATCACCTTTACCATATTGCACACTACATTTTAACTAAGGCTATTTCCCCCTCCATTTCTCTTTTTAACCCATCTGGTAGACCTTAATTTCCATGAGAAACACACATGGTGACATTGTGTTTTTTATATCCCAAATGTACATGTACTCAGAACAGTGTCTTATTCATTGAGATTATTCAATAAATAATTCTGAAATGAATGACTAGATCAGGTATATATTTCCTTAATCTACCTGAAATATATAGACGTAGCCAATTATCTCCTACCACTTTGCATTGTTTATCTCTGACTGACTTAGCCTGTGTGGAACCTCCAGTGCCATCCTTGAATTTGTGCAGGTGAAGAAGATTGCAATGTACGTAGTTTGGCTTAATCCAGTTCATAATTTTAGATCTATTCTTCTCACTCTGTAATGCTGCTTATCATTTTCTTCTGAAGTATCTTGATTTGGTTTTGAGACAATTTTCCTTCTTCCCATCTGACCCTCTTTATCAGTTTCTTTTGTAGAATTTATTATATTCCTTTCTCCATTGATTGGATAATTCCGTCTGTGTTCCATTTACCTCTCTTATTCAATATACTCTTCTTGAATAACATCATTTATTTTCAGTTTCAATCCTTATTAATAGACACAAATATATTTCTTATCCAAACTTTTGCTGTTTCAGAATTTGCCTCAAAATCTCTACCTAGTTTTTCTTAACTCTGTATAAATGACAAGAAATGAACTTATTTGGAAATTGTATGTGTTCTCACTAAACAAAAACACAAATGATAAATATGTGGGACAATATATATGTTATCTTGTTTAGTAATTTCACAATGTATACATACTTCAAAGCATCAAGTTGTACTCCACAAGACTGTAGAAATCTTATTTGCCAATTAAAATTTAAAATGAAGACAGTAAATACTGATTTCTACACAATGATTGCCTGTACTCAAGTATTTTGTGAAAATAAACCATTTGAGTATTTCTACCCATTGGTCTACAAAATTTATAGCTGAGGAAATCTTTCTTCGTCTGAATCATAACATTGCCTGCTTTTTAATTTCACTACTATTGTAGGGTTTAGAAAGCTTAAAGAATGATTCCACAGAGATACAGATTGAAAACACTGATGATGAACTAGGCAGCAGAGAGAATATGACTAGGAAAGTTAGAAATACTTGCTTGGTTTCTCTAATTTATTTATATACAACCACATGGTCATATGTGTTGGCTGATGTTTACAATAGCAAGTACATGTACTATTTTGCTATGTTGCAGTTGCTACTGTTTTGATTTGGCTTCCCCAACCCAGCTGAAAGTTTGTGGTTATTGTAGTGGTGTAGAAGGTAAGACCTTTAAGAGGTGATTGGGTTCATTTCTTTTTCCCAGGATTGGATTAATTCTCAGAGGAATGAGAAGTTTCCAGTGGAGCAGGGTATTTTAAGGCATGGTTGCTCCTAATGTTTTGCCTCTTCTGTGTGTGCCCACTTGTTTTTCTCCTTTTCCACTATGAAATGAAGCAGAAAGATCCCAGTAGGAAACTGTATACATGCATGTGGTTTTCATCCAGATCCAGGATCAAAATAAACTTCTTTATAAATCATCCAGATTCAGGAATTCTGTTACAGCAACAGGAAATAGACTATGGCAATGACTTTCATAAGTTATTGTCATTGTTTTTCTTCATTTGTTTACTTATTTTCAATTTCAAGGAAAAATGTGTGTGTATGCGTGTGGTAAGGGCTTGAGGCAGAGAAAGAAAAATATGATAAAGGATGGAGAGAGATATAGATAATAGAGGCTAATATGGATTTTGTACTTGATACAAGACTAATCTTATGAAGGCAGTATATTTTCTGTTTTATGCCTAGCCATACTGCCAACACTGCTATTTTCCTGCAGTGCCTTGGCCCTCTGGACACTCAACATATAATTATTGAGTGTGTGGTGAAATGATAATCCTTACCTACAGGGTTATTGTGAGGATGAAATGGGCTACTTATAAAAACACTTAGAACTCTGTCCACATGTACTATCCATGTTCTTTACATTATATTTTATTATCAAAAGTTTCACGCTTCTTGAAGTTTGACATGCCACAATGTACCCCTACCACCACAATTAAAAAAAAAGAACTTTATGCTGGGAGTTGATCTGACTGATGGACCATGGCTACTCTCTGGAGTCACTGTCATCAAGACCATGGTCCACCAGGCTTTCCCAGCTTATGACTAAGCAGGAAAGAACTGCTGATCATAGCCCATTGTTCAGGATGATTGTTTCTCTGACTGGTTAGAGGCCTTCCAATATGCCTGGCCATGATACTACTTTCTGAACTCTAGTATCATACATAGGTTTTCTAAAATATCTTTCTTTTTACAGATGTGAGCTCTTTAAGCATCACAATGTGAAGGTTCTTCTTGTCTTCCTCTGTATCTTTCTCTTGATCCTTCTCAAACACTCCCCCAAACTCTTGCACATATAGTTTCACCTTAGTGATTGTAACTGACACAGTAGCAAACACCATTCTAGGTACAATTACTTTTTGATTCTGCCACACAAGAAATTACTTCAAACTGATATCCTTTCAATATCTTCATAGTAAGAAAGAAGTAAATTATTAATAATTTCCCATCTTGTCAGAAATGAAAGCCAGTGCTTCTTTTCCTTATGAACTGAATTAGATAGTGTTTAAGTCTAAGCACATAAGAAGTATGTGAGAAGTTAATGTGCTAAGTGGTTCTTTACCTTGAATCTTATTATTTCCTTATTATTTAACTTCCTTATTATTTAAGTATCCCTTTATCATTGCATTGTGTGCATCAAGAGTAGCCTAATAGTTTCCTGAATTATGATGATGTGTAAATGTGACTATATTTTAAGGTAATGAGGTTACTTAATGGTTTGTAACAGTTTCTCTTTTCTTCCCTTCTTTTCCATGCCACTTTCCACATAAATATAAGTATCTGTTTCTCTTTTCTTCTGACCATGAAAAGTTGAACTTGATATTCATGGCTGTTAACCTCCCATCCATTTAACCACCTATACTGCATGTGTTTCAGATTTAACCAGGGTTGACTTAGCAAGGCTTTTATTCTGGGTGAGTGCCTAGTTTCACCCAAATCATGAATGTTTTTTGCTTCATGGAACTCTATTGCTTTTGTTCCCAAAACCAATTATATCTTAGCTAATCTCTTGCCCCTTTAATTCTCCTTCATAGTTTTCTGAATAAAATGTGCAAACTGCTAACACATTATTTCTCCCACTCTCTGGTTTATTCATTCATGGATAAGGTACAAAATTGTCTCCCTACAGCATATTATAAATTCATTGTGCTCAATTCAGCCCAATAACAAAATTGCCCTTGCCCTGATTCAGCATTGTTCTCAGTAATCTTTATTATTTAACTTTAATCTCTCTTGATGTACTATCTAAAATTATATACATGTTTTTTAATATATGTGTCCATTGCCCATCCCCTAGGAGTATGTATCCATCTTCCAATAAATTTCATATGTGAGACGCTGCTTCAGAATTGTTGCATCTAGTCCTTATTTATTTGCTAAAAGCCTTTAAAGGGAAATTTGTCCTCAAAGACTCCTTGAAACCTTCTCTGGGAAGAAGTGAAGTGGACTTTCATCCATCCGTGTGTCTTTGCCAGGCTGTGGTTTTGTTGGCTTTTAAGTTTATGATTTGCAATGAATATGCACTATAGAGTCCCTGAACTTCAGTCACTTTTCAGGGAAGTGACTGAAAACACACTCTCATTCAGTATCTATAGATAGATTAGTGAAGATAAACAGTTATGAAGACTTGCTGGAAAAATCTGTGGGATGGTTGTTTATATTGTGTACTGGAAATTCTTTCCTAGAAAATGCTAGACCAGGGTAGAACATTAATCTTTTCAGTCAAGTAAAATCATGCTCTTATAGAAAGCTTTTAAGAAAACTTAAAGCAGGGACATTGTAAGAAACTTTAAATTTATTTTATTATTTACTATAAGAATATTTTAGATGATTAGATTTTCATGAGGTTTCCCTTTTCAGAAAACATAATGGGAATTATCTTCTTATTATCAGAATAAATGCAATAGTTTTGCTTTTTACTAAGCAAAACAATTGTGTGTGTGTGTGTGTGTGTGTGTGTGTGTGCACTTGACTTTTGGAATGTCTGAATACCCTAATTCTATCTCCTTTTGCCATTCTCTGATACATATAAAGCTTGATGAACAAGAGGATGACACTGGGAGAAACAAATTCTTCCTGATTTGGGCTTTGTCTATTGCTTGATACCAGGTTTCAAAGAATTTTTCTTTAACTTTTCCTCAATTCTCATCACACAGTTAATTTTCTTTTATCTCATTCTGTTGAACTATGAACACTATACAAAGTCTATAAGAGTAAATATATAAAATTAGATTAAGATGCTATCTCCTCTTCTTTCACATAACTGTCAATACATAAGTAATATTTAGCATTTCACACATACTTGGAACTCATTTCTTTAAAAAACAGAGAAAGCTAATTGAAAAACAAAGCTATTTCTTCAATAATTTTAATTATTTTAAAGTATTAAAGGAGCTGACTTTCTCTCAATAGAGATATATCAATATTTGTGAAGCTATTTTTATTATTGATAATAGGTGAAAACATCTGGAAATGTCAGAAAATATCTAGTGCTATAAGTTTTGATTAACCAGGCAATGGCATGCACCATCTTCAATGTAAAAAGAAATGCAAACTTTTTCCTTGGCCTGGAGGCTTAGCTCCAGTGGTAGAGCACCTGCTTAGCAAGTGAGAAGCCCTTAGGTCAAACCATAGTACAGTCAAAAAAAATATATGCTTTCCTTTGATGTGCAGCACTTTTAAATATCCAAATAAAAAGTGAAAAATTAACATTTCACTATTTCACTTCAACATAAATTTGTCAAGTAATTGAAAAAATTGCTAGAGTTTAAAAAAAATACTTCATTGTAATAGTGAAGAAATTATTTGTGATATAAAGGTGAAAATAATGAATGCATTTTTAATTTAAATTCAATTCTTTAAGTAAATAAAAAGTGCATCATTTTCTAAAACATACAAATTATTATATTTCTTCTATTCTTAAAAGAATCAAGTTTGTCTTTCAATTGGTAGCACGATCTAGGTGAAAAGCTTTTACCCTGATGATTTACACAACTGCTAAAATGTCTATGTGCTATTCCATAGAGAGTCATAATGGACTTTAGGACTATAAAAGCATGCAAGATATATCTTTAGGCTTTATATATTGTATTTACTTGGTTGGGCTATATAGCATTTAAAAAATAGAATTTGGAGCCTAAAAAAAACTTAATTTCAGTTTAAACTTGCTACAAACTATATTTGGGAACTCAAACAAGTAATATGATTTTTCTCAAACTGATTTTCCTCTTTTTCAATGAAAATAACCATATTTACCTTTCTTTCATATGACTAATTGTGAGAGCAGAATAGCCTAATATATATGAAAGTATAAGTTGAGCTTGGTTTTAAGTTATTTTAAAACGTTTACTAAGTAAAACTTAATTCTATCTGAAACTAGCAAGTTTAATCTTTGAATGCAAATCCACTATTTCCATTGTTTAATAGAAATAAATATAAATGCATATAAAAATTCTGCTGTAATATATGCCAACACACACAAGGAAAAATCTAAGTTAAAGAAGTTGTATGTGTATATCAAAGTACAGAAAGGAGAGCTTAAATGCTCATTTTAGGAGCTCATATCAGGTCCAGAAAACTATGCATACATGCTTCTCCCTAACTGCAAAATCTGTGGAAAAGTAGAGGATGGGTACTGTATCAAACCCCATGACTCTGTGTTTTGTTTGTGAGCATGAGGTGTAGGAATATAACTTTAAAATTTTTTTTATATTATATCTAACCATGTTACCTTTGATAGATGATCCATAAGAGGAAAATAGATTAAGTTCTCATTTCCAAAGAAGAAAGCAGTACAAACAAAAACCTGGTCATAAGAGTCCATTTAAAAGAAACCCTATGGTACCTGACTGATTTTGATATTAACAAAATACAATTTTATTATAGTCACAGGGTCTGAAATCTCACATTTAAGCTTTTCATACTTTAATATATTTATTTTTTCAATAGTATCTTCTAGAAAGAAACATGAAGCAAGAAAAGAGAATGTATTCTACATCTTAAGAAAGGAATTGTCTTTTGATTATAAGAAAATAGAAAAATGAAAACATTCTGGTCTTGAAATTTATTCAGAATATTCCATAGTACTGTATCATTTATAGAGCTTGGACAATAATGAAATATCACAGAGTGAAATATTCATGTATGTGTGCATTTATGCTCTATAATATGTAATAAAGATTGATAGACATAACTTTTTTTTTTTTTTGATGGTGTTGTGGATTGGATTCAGGGCCTTGTAATTGCTAAGCAGGCACTATACCACTTGAGGCACACCCCCAGCCCTTTTTTTGTTTTAGTTATTTTGGGGATAAGTTCTTGTTTTTTCCCAGCTGCCTGGAACTCAATACTATGATTTATGCTTCCTCTGTAGTTAGGATGACAGGCACATGCCACCATGCTCAGTCATTGGTTGCCCAGACTGGCCTTGAAATGTGATCCTTTCAATCTCCTCTACATCCCAAATAGCTAGGATTACAGATGTGAGCCAGGGCACTTGCCTTAGGCGATATTGTTTTGATAGTTTAATGTAGGGATAATGGGCTCATTTAGGGTAGGGCAGATTACATTTGTGCCAAATATGGATGAATCTATGAAAGAACAACATGTCATAGAATCATCCTACTATGTATCAGAAGCAGAGGTAAAATATAATTCACAATGTGAGAAACCTGTAAGTCATTCATAACATCATTTATCTGTTATCTGCTCTCAATATTATCTGTCTTATGAGCAATCACTTAGTCTTCAATACCATGGGGGTCAAGAAAACAATTTCTCTTTCCACACAAGATTAATATTTATTTCTCTTTAATGTGGATTGCATTCTTCAACTCTGGCAGGAAGGTAGTACAATAAAAGCAGAGTTTGTCATCTAAAGCTTGCAATAAAGTATTTATCCTTTCTTTAAAAAATATATAATCTATCTACTCAAAAGTCCCATGTATCATGACTCTTTTTGTGAACAATAATAATCAGTAAAGCATTCAATTTCTAAAAAAATATCATGCGGGTCATGTCATGACCACTTTCAGATTCTCATTATACAGATCAAAAGCATGTGTATATTTGACAGCATTAAGATTCATCAAAAAAAATATATATATGAGGCATGAAGTTTAAAATACACATTATACGGAATAAATCAAATTGTAAATATGTGCTCATAAGACTGATGTTGTAAATGAAGTATAAATACTGTAAATATAAGTTCATTATAGAATATCATAACAACTGTTCTTGTAAATGCAGGGAAACAAAATAATGGTAAATTTCCCAAAGGCAGGAGAAAAAAACTAGTGAAATGTTTGCTCGATCATAATTTTGAACCAATCTCTAATTTTCTCATAGTTGATTTTGTTTAATTAGGAGATGACAGTTACTAACTTCACAGCTTTACATCATTACAAAGTGAAAAAAAGAAGGTTCTGACATGATGTGTCTTTCCTACTAAGGAAATGATTATTCAATGAGAGTTTAGTACACAGTTCAGTGTTTTTGTATTTTGCTCTGAAAGTAAGACATTTAAATTTTGGAATGCAACAGCTCAACATAAAATAGAGACATACATATTGTACCAACTCTTAAAATTAGTGATAGCATAGCATAAGGGAACTGTAATTCAATAAGATCAATGAAAACTTATTATTTATCTCTAAGCTGAATATTTATTCTACAAAAATCATCTGCATTAATAAAATCTGTCAAAATATGTTGAATTTATGCTGCGTTTGGACAAATGTCACCATTATCTCTTTCCCGGACATGGTTTGAGGCCCATGCTCATCATGTCCTTTATTATATCATCCATGCAGGGTAAGACTACAAATGACTTTCAGCTACTTAAACACATAATCATGATATAATGTACAAGTCTTTATGGACTCCCAGCATAATTTTGCATATATTCTTCCACTTGCTTTGTTCTTTTACAGTGAAATACTGTGATACATAGTAACACCAGAGATTTCTGAAGTGAAGGGTCACTGCATATTCATCTAGTTTAAAGTGTTGTTTTGAATGTTCATAGATGGTAAAAATTAAAAGGAAACCTGACGAGTTTAATTGAAAAGGACAACTTATTTCCTACCATACTATGGCATGTCCATAATTAGAAATTTTTTTAAAAGGCAAAAGGAATACTTGTGTCTTTTCTTCAACAAAATTAGTGATAAGGACAGAACAGGACCTGCCTGGAACTGAGAGGGGAAGGGGGTCAGAGAGTGGGGAAGAGGGGAAGGAGGGAGAAATGACCCAAACAATGAGTGCACATGTGAATAAATGAATATTTAAAAAAGAGAGGACTAAGAAATTTTTGTATTTCCCCACCTGGTAAAAATCTATTATTATTTCATTATGTAGAACAAAGTCAGTTACATAATGTTCTTGTTAGAATTATCAATGTAAGTTACTACTATGAGAAGGGCCAGTATTTATAATAGCTAGATTGAATTATATTCATTATTAATATCTTCATTTCAAAATTGCTATTCATTGACATTTTGTGATCACTGAATGGAAAATGGAGAACACTATGACGTTTTCCTCAGATTGTAGTATGGAATCTTTCCACAGGGTTAATTTAACAAATGACCACAAATTCACTATTAGGATCTCAAAAGTACAAATTAATCACTTTTGTAATGCACATACCAAGTGAGTGATTGTAGTCAGATAAGTAAGCTTATGAAAATCATATTTTTTTGCCATTTTCTGTCAATTTTTATAGATTCATTTGTACAAAATTTTTGCATTTTATATTATTTGTTAACTGTATGAATGAAAGAAAATAAATGCACAAAATACTCTGGGGATTAGAAACGAACCCCCCTGAAGTAAGAGTATGCTTCCAGTTAGACCTTGTATAAAGTAGGAAAGGAACTGCTTTGTTTATGTTTGTTAAATGAAGACCAATGTTTCTTAAGTAAATAAATGCTTAAATGTTTTTCTATCTATGTATCTACCTATCTATCTATCTATCTGTCTTCTATCATTTATCTGTCATCTATCTATTGATTTATACATTTATCTATCTATTTATCCTTATCCTTTAGTGTCACAGGTCCTATTTCTATGTTGGAGAAATAATTGCAATCATGATAACACCCTTGCATTCATGTACCTTATATTTTGATTAGAGTAAACAAACATGAACAAAGACACACAGACACAGACACACTCACACACACACACACACACATATATACATACATACCAAATATGAAAATATAAGGCAGGGTTTATTTTCTAAGAAATTAGAAAAGAGAAAGTACCAGATTTGTGAACAGATATCACTATTACAAGCATCATTTGGTCTGAATATCTGTTTACTCCAAAAGTGAATATGTTGAAATTCTAATCCCAATGTATTACAAGGTGGGACTTCATGAAGGTAATTAGGTTTTGATGAGGTAAGGAAGTAGAGATCCTATGATGGAACGGTTAGTCCATATAAGAAAAGGAAGATAAGAGATTGTAAGAGCTCTCTCTCTCTCTAACCCCAAGTAAGCACACCATAAGAAGATAGTCACTACCAAGCAGAAAAGGGGCCCTCTCTAGGAACTGAATGCTGATGGCACCTTGATCTTTTTCTTAGTCTCCATAACTATGAGGGATGCAAATTTCTCTTGTGTAAGCTACGAAGTCTATGATTCATGGTTATGTACATCCAGAATGATTAAGACAGACATTTTTGCAATGTTACATTCCTTGGATGAAGTTATGGATGATGAAGAATGTCTTGGGGCACTCAGAAACCTTCTAAACTGATTGATTATATTTCAAACAATGTATTCCATCGAGACATGCAAATGGAAGTGCAGAAGACTGGCAACTTCATTGACAATATGTGAGAAATCAAGAAATCTTGTTTTAAGAAATACCTTCTTTGAGTCTCAAGGGGCTTTGGTCAATGGGTTTTGTCCATTATCACTATACCACTGGCTGAGCAGAGAAAGATGATAGCATGACATTTGAGGCAAAAAAGCATTGACATAAGCATGTTTTCACATAAGTGGGAACAGCTGAGAAAAATCTCTAGAAGTGTTAAGTAGGACAATTTGATTTAAGTCTCAGATGCATTTTGTGCTCTAAGTATAAGAATGCTAATAATAAGATAGTATCTATTTTATGACAAGGTATTTTATTCAGATTTGTTTGTCATTTAACTTTAATTACCAATTTAATGTTTTAAGTATAGCCACATATGTTCAATAAATGAAATCCTGCTCCCTCTCTTTCCTTCATCTCCTCTTCCTTCTTCTCCTCTTCCTTCTTCTCTTCATCCTCCTAATAGGAAGATGCAGTTCAGTACCTAGCAATGTATTATGGCAAGCTCCTTATATGAAATCATTTTGAAAACCACCTTGAAACTTTTAATTGCTAGTTACTATTACCTCATTTTAAGTGCCATTATGTTTTCTTATTTCATAAGAAAAGAAGTGAGGAAATGTAATCAGTCAGAGAAATCAATATAAATAGAGTGGTCCAACATAGGCTCAAGGAAAGATGACCTGGGGAAAGTACCAAGACATCAAACTACTTACAAGGCTGGATAGGTCCTATGCATGCCTAGCCTATGCTTTGAAATGAAGTTTTGAAAAACTGTTTATATAAATCTCTCCTTGTAGGTGGGTTGGTAGGAAAAGTGCCATACACATATCACATACAGAGATGTTTCTTGATCTACAGTGGGGTTGTATAAACCCAGTTGAAAAGGTACATGACCACTGTATCTAGCAACATGGTGAACTATAACATCCTGGTGGCTTAACCTTATGATCACTTGTCTGACACAGCTGAGGATTTCTGTAACTGCCCACCCTCATACAGAACATTCTATCATAAATTGATGGCACAAAAAAGGAGCAAAGTTCAAAATGTGAAGGATTATACTTGCAGAATGCTTACACTCTCATAAAGTTAAAAAATATTGTGAAATCATGTTAAATTGGGTACATGAAATATAAAAGAAGTCAGGGGAGACTGAAACATTTTACTTAAGAATGTCCATTTTAAAAATAATCTAAAAAGTGCTGATGCAGACCTCAAAAGCATGCTTGCATCTGAAGTCACTGTGCAAAGTTTCTGAGCTACTGGTCTGAGAACTGACCAAGGACTCCTCAATGATCCTTCTCTGGACCTCATTTTATCAAATGAGCAAAGCACACCATGTCAAGGAAAGAATGTAAGTAAAAATAGCAGCACACTGGAGAGAAAGAAATAAACCTGTCATCCAAATTGAATACAGGGGGTTAATGGTCTCATGTGAAGGAAAAATTTTATGGCTTGTATAGAATTGATTAATTGTAAGTATAAGTAGACAATTTATTTCTGAGAGTAAAGCAAGAAGTAGAGTAGACATATAATATAGACATATTATGACGATACTATCAGCTTATTACATCATGATGAAACTGATGGATCAAGGGTTTTAAATTTCACATTTCTGTTTGTGAAATTGCTCTAGAACAATCTATATAACTTTGATTTAATCTAAAAGCCAAATTCTAGAAGTTGACTTTGATTTTTTTCTTCTTCTGACACCCCAATGTATTCCACCAGTATACTGTTTGCTTTGAATTAAAATTAAGAGAAGGACTTTTTTCTGCTTGTTATTAGATTCATCGCATCATCAACAAACACTCCATTATTTCTTGTCCAATGCAATGCAAAATAATCCAAATGATCCCCTTCGTCCCATCCTAACCAATCTTCCAACCGCAATTTGTCACAGTAACTAGAGCTAAAAAAACTGCAAATAAGATCGTATCATTGCTCTCATTATATCTTCACAATGTTCTACTATATTTAGCAAATTTTTCAGACTACAACATCATACAGGATCTACTCTTGATTTCCATGATTCCATATTGCTACAGTATCCTCCCATGCTTACCAATTTATATCCCCTATACATCAAGCTAGTTCTCTCTTCATACCCTTTGAGAAGGTTTTCCTTCTTTGTAGAACAACTCCCTACCTCTATTAGTGAAGGACACATTCTGTCTGCATATCATTCACTTCAATATTCTGTTAGACACTGACACCATAATTTTTTTGCAATTTTCTAATTGTAGCATCACAATTTCCTCAATGATTGGCACAAAGAAATACACAACACACTGTTGAATAAATAGTAAGCATTTTTCTAATTGTTTTGTTATGCTTTGTTTTGAGACAGGGTCTCACTATGCACTCCAGGCTGGCTTTGAACTCATGACCTGACATACACTCCTGAGTTTTGGAATTACAGATGTGAACCACCATAACCTGGCTTCATTTTGATAATATTTTACATTCATTCCTATGATCAGAATTCATTTATAGGATTGGAGGTGTGATTCAAGGATAGAGTGCCTGAGTTGCAAGCATAAAGCCCTGAGTTCAAACCTCAGTCCCACCAAAAAACAAACAAAAAACAAACCAAACAGAATGTGTTTATGGCACCATCAATTTTGTATATTCTGTGATATGTATGAATAATTTTCTATAATGCTAGATGGAATAAACAGTACACAAAAAGCAGACTGCAGTTGAAGAAGTAATAATACCATAAAGCTTAAAGATTTTCGGGGACATATTAAAACAAGAGTGCTTAACCTATGCTAATAAATTAATTATTAAATCTCAGGTATTTAATACAATAACTTAACTCACACTACATTATCTGTATGCTTCAGATTTACTAGGAGAACATTGTTGCACAGTTACCCAAGATAGAGTCTGATTTGTTTCTGCTCTCTCACCATGTGCCTCCATGGTCACTGATGCAGGGAAAGAAAAATGTGGAGAATCAGATGACAGCTCTTTTTTTTTTAAATTTAATTTTATTCATAGTACATACAATATTTGGATCATTTCTCCCCCCTTCTCCCGCCCCCTCTTACCCCCACCCCTTTTCTTCCCCCCCCACCCCCTCGCTACCCGGCAGAAACTATTTTGCCCTTATCTCTAATTTTGTTGAAGAGAGAGTATAAACAATAATAGGAAGGAACAAGGGTTTTTGCTAGTTGAGATAAGGATAGCTATACAGAGAGTTGACTCACATTAATTTCCTGTGCGTGTGTGTTACCTTCTAGGTTAATTCTTTTTGATCTAATCTTTTCTGTAGTTCCCGGTCCCCTTCTCCTATTGGCCTCAGTTGCTTTAAAGTATCTGCTTTAGTTTCTCTGCACTGAGGGCAACAAATGCTATCTAGTTTTTTAGGTGTCTTACCTATCCTCATATCTCCCTTGTGTGCTCTCCCTTTTATCTTGTGATCAAAGTCCAATTACCTTGTTGTGCTTGCCCTTGAACTAATGTCTGCATATGAGGGAGAACATACAATTTTTGGTGTTTTGGGCCAGGCTAACCTCACTCAGAATGATGTTCTCCAATTCCATCCATTTACCAGCAAATGATAACATTTTGTTCTTCTTCATGGCTGCATAAAATACCATTGTGTATAAATACCACATTTTCTTAATCCAATTGTCAGTAGTGGGGCATCTTGGCTGTTTCCATAACTTGGCTATTGTGAATAGTGCTGCAATAAACATGGGTGTGCACGTGCCTCTGGAGTAACCTGTGTCACAGTCTTTTGGGTATATCCCCAAGAGTGGTATTGCTGGATCAAATGGTAGATCAATGTCTAGCTTTTTAAGTAGCCTCCAAATTTTTTTCCAGAGTGGTTGTACTAGTTTATATTCCCACCAGCAGTGTAAGAGGATTCCTTTTTCCCCGCATCCTCGCCAACACCTGTTGTTGGTGGTGTTGCTGATGATGGCTATTCTAACAGGGGTGAGGTGGAATCTTAGTGTGGTTTTAATTTGCATTTCCTTTATTGCTAGAGATGGTGAGCATTTTTTCATGTGTTTTTTGGCCGTTTGAATTTCTTCTTTTGAGAAAGTTCTGTTTAGTTCACTTGCCCATTTCTTTGTTGGTTCATTAATTTTGGGAGAATTTAGTTTTTAAAGTTCCCTATATATTCTGGTTATCAGTCCTTTGTCTGATGTGTAGCTGGCTAATATTTTCTCCCACTCTGTGGGTGGTCTCTTCAGTTTATAGACCAGATGACAGCTCTGAAATGTATACTTCCACTCATAGTTCATCTGCCAGAGGCAGTCAGTGATACCACTGAGCACAAACAGCCTGTGACATGGGGTAGAGGCATATAGACCTTCTGATCATTCATGACATGCAAGTGTCCCCACTACTCTGGAGTAGTAATTTTTTTTAAGTATTGGGTTATGATGAGCTCATAACAAAGTAGAGTGTTTAATGATCAAAGTTTTTTTGAACTGAAAAGATAATGTAACTCTCTTTAAAACTACCACTGTGCATTGGCAACAGATATCAAAGATAAAATTACATATTTTTCTTGTGTTTTACATTGCACTGTCATGTTACTTTTTCTTTCAGAATGCTTCACTTAATATATTACAATAATACTTTAGAGCTACAATATATAACAGTTTATGCCACTTTGGGTCCACTTTAGATAAAAAATAATAGGCAATAATCTTTCATTTGTGAAATAATTGGGATTTTCTCAGAGACACTGAATACTTCTTTAAAAGCTAATAAAAATAAAACCACTCACCTTCAACAATGTGAATAAATCCTCATTATTTATAATATTATGTTCATATTTGTTTACAAATTTCAAATGTATGTATTCACTTTGGATTTTTTTCTTTGTATTGTACATATAAGTCAGTTGGTTTCTGCCCTCTTAAAGATAGCAAAAATTGACAGAAATGTACATAAACTAAGCAAATATTTTTCCAGAATTATTTTGCCAGCCAAATAAATTCTCATTGACTTGGGTATGAAGAGAGAGAATAAAATGAAAACAAAATTTAAAAAGTTGCTACTACCAATAATTCCATGATTATATATGAGAGGAAATCATCCCCTGAGAGGCAAAGTTTTCTTTGAATTTACAGTTCTTATAATATATAATTTATAGAATAAATGATATAGGGCTGGCTTTAGCTAACATAGGACATAAATTTCTTTTCTTGACTATTTATATTTATGAATAAATAAATTAGAAATTTCATATAATTATAAATAGACATAAGCAATATTTTTGATATTTATCAACTGTCTATAAAACATTTATGATACATTTATCAACTATGAATATATTATGTTCATATCTATTTGAAAATAGACATTTTGGAAATTATTGATATGAAACCTAGAAGAAATTTGGAAATCTTAAGGAAATAAAGGAATAGTATTATTATGGCAAGTATCTCTTCACTTTGTATAATCTATTAACTGTAAGAGATTCAATTTCAAGGAAGTCTTATTCCATATCTATCAAGAACTTGCATCTAAGGTAACTATATACAAAGCAATGTGCAGTATAAAGTGGACCTAGGGGCACCGTGCCTTCTGGTGGTGAGAAGAGAAGAATGGACATTGAGTCATTCTTAATGACTTAAGACTAAATGACTTAAGTAGGAATATTTTCCTCAAAAGCTTTCTATTGCTAAAATATTTTTACCACAACTAAGGGACTATATAGGTATCCTGCTTCCCATATTGACCCCATCCAAAAATTAAGTCCATTTTAATGACGATTATTTTACATTTACCAATGACAAAGGTCTATAATTTTATAAAGACTATAAATGTAGAAATTGTAGATATCCATTTTCTTGTCAAACACAACAGAATATTTAAGTTCTGTGAGTGAAAATATACCTTTATTAATATGCTCTGGGAAATTCTGCATTATGTGGTCTCAGCATTACAAGAAAAAATCAAGTAAGTTTGGAAGTCAAAACTACCATATAAAATTTGGTTTCTCCATAATTCGTTATACACATGCTTGAATTCTTTTGCAGCAGTTACGTAACCCAAGGTTTTATATTATATCAAACATATCAAGATTGAAAATAACCTAAAATCTTCCAAAATGTTTCAGAACATTGTTATTCATAGAGAGTACATGGATCTGTCAGATGACACAATCACATGAAATATACTTTTATGGCAGTTTTAGAAGAGAGACTTTCTTTATAATACCATTTTGGACCTGCAAAAGATGGCAATACCTGATATGATTCTGAAGTTTATTTGAATACATTGAAAATCTATGAGCAAGAAGTCTAGTTGAATAACAATGATAATAATAATAATGTATTTTAATGTTGATATTCATATTGAGGCAAGAATAGCAAAGATGGTGGTTAGAACCTGATGATGAAAGATGACAGGAGTCATTTGGGAAATGCTTGGATTCAGGTAACATATTCCTTACATGTGATTTTTAAAGTAACAAAAGCCAGTATGGGCACCTTCCCTATGCCCTGGAAAAAAATGTCCAGTTCTGCCCAGGCCTGTCCTTTTCTCTGGCCATCCCTTTTATATCCCATACCATATCTGTAAATATAATAATTATATGTGATGGATTAATTAATAGCATTCTCTGTCATTAATAAACTCTGTAAATGTAAGGAATGTAGATAATTTTTTCTCTTTTCTCAGAACATCATAAGTTTTCAATAGATATTTTGAAAAGTTTTTGTATGATATATTAGAAACTAAATTCATAAGTAACAGAATTCCAATTATTTCCCTTAAGGTTAAATAGCTTATATTTTGGTAGTGGAAAATCATGTGATAAATTGTGTATTTCCGAACATCTGTGGAAAGAAACTACACAGGGTCTATGGAAACACATCACCTATAGTTGAAATCCCACAATCAGCTGAAGATTCCTTGGCATCCTGACTTCATGCTACATTAACTATGACATATTGATAAACATTTTTAGCTCTCCCCACCCCACAACTGCCCAGCCACTCAAGGAGCGTTCCAGGGAAAAAGATCCAATTGTAAATTTTCCAAACAACTTTTTTCCTAGACAACCATGCATGGAAAATAAAAATTCTGTAATGAAAATGTGTGAGTCTAAAAATACAGTTCTTGATATATCTAACTTGAATAATGTGCAAATTTTCAGTATTCTGAGCAAACAGTGTCAGATAGTTAATGTAAACTTCCCGCATTTTGTCATGTGTAATCATTTAATAATATTCCAGTGCCTCATTCAACTGTATCCTTAGAGCAGAAAAAGCCAGACTTCATTCTCCATGAGGATTTTTTGTCTATTGGAAAATTGGGAACAACTTCATGTTCCATTGTGTTTGTCCATAAATTCAAAGACTTAATCAAGTAGCAGGACAAAATAAGAAGATATTGCTTAGTCATCAACAGATCAAAAGGAAACATTCAGTTTATAAAAATGATTAGATTTATTGACCTTGGGTAGGTTAATTTTTCTGGCACTGGTATAAATAGCTCAAAATATTGACTGTACTACAAGTTTCCAGTATTAGTGAGGGTAGTAAAATGCATAAAGTTATGCAAATATGATTTGCAAAGTATAAAGAACTCCATATATTTATTGTTCTATTATTTAATAGAATGAAATTGGCATACGTAAAAGGGTTGAAATGTATCTGAAAACTCTAATACCAACACAAAATCAGAAAAACTAATCATCATTAGTTATTACAAAATTGACCTTAATTTAGAATTGAATTTTGATGAAGAAAATGTTTTAATTTTTGAGATTAACTTCTTTTTTATTTTATACACATGTGCCTGTGTGCACAAACACATTCCAGAAAAAGATTTTCAAAATCTGGTATTGATTTAACATCATGAAAATCTAAGGTTTTCAAAATCCCTGAAAGGAAACTAAAACACTGTTTCAATTCATCATTTTATTTATGGCAGCCTTTAAACTATACAGTGTCAGCTGCCAACATTCATTAGGGTTATATGAAAATTCCCGTATGAATCAACAGAATTTCATTGATTGTTTCTGAGTACCTACCGCTCCTATCAATTAAGGTTAAGTTAGAAACAACTACTGACTCTTGGGTAGATGTAGCTGGCATTGACATATAAGGCCATTAACTGACTTCTATTACTCATTTGTGGGAAGAAAAAAGTATGGTAAGTAGTATGATTGGTGCACTGAACTACTAATGGAAATGCTTTTTCCTGTGCCTTAGTGTTTATCAGTTGATGCATGTTCTCATACGGAAGGGAAACATCAGTTTCTGAGCATTGTTACTCTTGCACATGTGGCTTGTAGTGATTGGATGCTAAAGATCATGTAACATACTAAGAAGCAATGCGTCTTTGTGGAGAATGACATATTAGCATTCTCATCCAGGGACTATAGGCAGAGTTAGTGAGTCATAACAGAACTCATTTAAAATACGGTGTGATAATGACAACATGAGCTAATTCAACAAAGAGCATTTTCAAAGCCCAGGAAATGGAAACCTTTCAGAAACCATTAAATTGGAGAATGTTTTCTCCAGTGGTTAATCATTCATGTGAAAACTGAAAGATGTAGTACTATTGGTCGTCTCCTCCACTTTTTCTTTGAAAAGAGTTACTTTGGAATAATTTGTACATGAAGATTTTTAGAGCCATGCTACTGCTAATAATCCTTATTTATACTGGAGATCTTTGTCATCTGGAATCAGAAAATATCATGAGCTTTAGGGGCTATAAACTTTTATCAAGTTGTAATTGGTGTTTTAAGGCCCTACCAAATTTCCCTCAATTAAGATTCTGCATGAAAATAATTTTGATAGTAGATATTTCTGAACTGGCAGGTCTCAGCAAAGGATAAAAAGAATACCTTTGATATAACTATTACCTTTATTTTGTTATTTTTCCTAATTTAAGAGAATTTTATTTTTTATTTAAATTGATTTTAAGGGGTACGAGAGGAAAATTGATATTTATTTGTAATGCTCACACAATTGTTGCTAATAAACAACATTATTCTGAAACTGAGAATAAAAGGAACTAAAGATATAAAGAACAGTGAGAGTAAAATAAAATGGGATGAGCACAACATGAATCATGTATTAATCATATTTTAACATAGAAATAAAATTAGAAACTTCCTAGAAAGTATAACTTAACAATAAAAAAACGATTTTAGATTAAAAAAATCCCTCTACCATGCCAACCTTCAAAATGCCTGTGTCAGTTATTAGAGTTTGTCAATATTTTACCTTATATGATGAAAAGGGACTTAATAGTTTTGATTAAATTAAGGAATTTGGATGGAAAGATTATCTTATATTATTAAAGTGGACCCAATATAATTATAATTTCCTTAGAAGTCAAAGAAGGAGATTTGGGTACATAAATGGAAACAGAATGATACATCCTAGTGCAGTTATTATGGGTCCCTAATGGTTAAAGATGAATTATTGTAGCCCCAAGCCAATGAATGCAGGCATCCCATCACATAAAAGCTGAAATGAGCAGAGAAACCAAGTCCATGTAGACATTCTGGAAGGAATGCAGTCCCACAAGCATAGACTTTTAGCCCAAGAAGACTCACATCAGACTTTCAACCAACAGAACTGTAAGATATTAAAGTGGAAATGTTTTGTGACTTCATTTGTAATAATTTTTTACAACAGCCATAGGAAATTAACATGCCAGCTAGTATAGTCTTGCAAGTACTCTTGACAATGTAAATATTAGAGCATGTCTAATCAGAGTTATAAAATTATTAACAATCTTCATTAAATAATGCACCAATTAACTTATTCAAATAGTGTGACTGAATTGATAAATCAACAAATGAATCATTTATTTAAGAACTGAAATGATCAGTTGAATTGGTTAACAAATATTATCACAAGTACTCTATTAATCAAAATGCCCATTTTACAACCACATGACAATGTAGTAGTTTATGCAAAAGCCAGCAAGTTCCCTAGAAGCTCTTACATAGCACAAAGGACAAACCCTGAAAGCAAACGTTTCCATCCTCATCAGCTTTACAAGCTTGAGAAAGTCATTGATCATCAAACTGCAATTTTCTTGATTTTCATCTCTGTTTTCATCAATTATGTGGACATAACCCTTCTGAGAATAAAAGTCTGACATATGTGGCATATTTCATATATGTATTATTGAGAGGTATTAAGTGCCATCATGTGACATTTTTATACCACATCTCTGATTCACAATGGAATCATTTTCTCTGTAAGTCAAAGAAAATTCTTCCTTATGTGTCAGCCTCATTTATGTTTTATTCTATTTTTGGTGGCAGAAAAGTGTTTTCCCTTTGGAACTATGTTCTCAAAATTTGAGAACATCTTATCATGTTTCCTGTGTTTTTTAAAGAAGATATTATAGATCCACTTGGTTAAATTTTAGAGTTACACCTGCCCACAGAATATGGAAAGAAGAATCGATGCTTGAGTATCTCTTCAGGAACAGATGCTCTCTGCAGCCTCTTAAGTGTTTTCTGGCATCCTACCAACACCTTTAGGCCTAAATTCTGAAAACATGTCCTACTCAGGCATAGACTCAGATGCTTCTGTCTGATAGCAGCCAGTATTTAAGAAACCTGATCTCCTGAAATGTAGAATATGTACTTCTCCATCAATGGAACTTAACTCCCACTCTGACACACTTCTCTGGCCCATATCCATTCAATATTTCTTACATATTTGCCTGCTTGCTCCAGGATACTTTCCTTAAACTTTTAATTATACTATGCTCAGTCTATCATTCCTGTAAACTATAGACTCACTCATGACTCCTCACATCATTTTTGAGTTTGTTTGAGAATTGCTAATCTAGTTCATCTGATGGTGAAATTTACCTTCCATTCTACAATGATCACTCCTTTGAGAATTTAAATTACAATGTCATTCTTTTCAAGTCTTAATATCTAAACATCACATGCAAGTATATGAAAATTTGAAACTAAAAGAAGTATTGTTCACGTATCCCTCAGAAATTTTCCCTAACTAGTTATCAAGCACTCACTAAATAAACTTTGGCACCAAGCAATCAGTCAGGTAAAAAGAAGCTTAAAGTGGAGTACCTGTTACATGTAGGTGCTGGGATCTACATCCAGGATTTTTTATTTTTCATTCTTTTTATTGTTTTGCTGGGTGGGGGAACATTGTGGCATTTGCAAAAGTTCTTACAATTTATCAGATATATAATAGTTGAATTCATCAACTCCCTCCTTTATGTAGTTGACTCCAAAATCTCTATTTCCCAGTCTAATCAAAACTGCAAAGTCCTATTGACACATCTCACTTCCTATTTGTTGTCATCTAAAAACACCACATATCTAAAATTCTTCTCATCATTGTAATCATTTTTTAGTAACTAAGCTTCTCTTCATTTTCTCTTCTTTTTGAGGGTGATTTAATGTGTCCGAAATACTCACATTGAAGTCTCTAAGCTACAACTAGTGAAGTAAATGACATAGGATATCACGGATATTTTCTTTTGGTTCATCCATATCAACTCTTTCTTTACAAGGTTTCACATTTTCTTTTTCAATAAATATTAATCTAAAGAGGCTATAGCATAATTACATTCTATAGTAGTCATACTTTGGATACAGGAAATTTTAGGTATGGATAGGCAAAAGTCTCTAGTCTTTGTTTTTACAAGGCTGTATGGATAAAAATGCAATAAATTGAATATGGCTCTGTTTTTTAACTTTTAGAAACAGAATTTAATAAAAACAAAGCCACGCACATATGCAAAAAGATCAGAAATAGAAACAAAGATGGAGACTAAAAATATATTCAAATAAAATAGTCATGATGTTTGAAATATGTTTCGTATATCCATTGGTAGGCCAAAACCCTTTTTAATGAATTCATGGTTTTGCACAATGATTTGTTATTTGGGATTTGAGTTGTATTTTTGTCATTTGCCACTAACATAGTTAATGCATGTGAGAAACATTAAGGAGTACGTTTGTTGCTTCATAGTAGTAATTGATTTTTTTTCTAGTGCAGTCATAAGCAATTTAAGACAAAACAGCTAATGGGTGTGTAGAGGTTAATAGTGGGAGGGGATGTTGAATGAAGGAGATTAAGATGATGGTCTATGGCAGATGGAGTTAATTTACCTATATGAAACAGAACTAAGAAACCTCTTGCAATTGCTTTAAGTGGGGTGAGGAGGGAGTTGAAGGAGATAGACCATGGGGGCAATGTAACTAATGTGCAATTTAAATCTAATTGGAATCATCACACTATGAATCTCCCCTGTATAATTATTACATCCTAATAAAATTATTTTTAAAAAGCTAGAGAGAAAAATCAACTGTCCAAGAGATAGAAAAATGAAAGAATTTAGCAGAGAGGAAAGAGAGAGAGAGAGAGAGAGATGTAGAGGGGATAGAGAAAAAATAAACATGAAAGTAAAACAAGGGTATAAAAGAAAAAAATGAGAGAATATGTATTACCTTATGGAGGAGTTTGGTTAACATAGTGACAGAAACCCCAAATTTTTCAGAGCATAACGAAATAACAAAATTTAAAAATATTGATTAAAATGTCAGAAATATTTCCAGACAGAAATAGAACATTCTGCAAATAATAATAAGGAACATGAAAAAAAGTGAATGACAATACAACATGGAGCTTGTATAGGCATACCGTAATAAAGATCTGCATATCATGGGGTACTATGGATCTATTAATATTCCAAACAGAATTACTATATATTTCATTATTTATGAATTATATGTTATGAAGTATATAGTTTGTTGCTCATAATTATACTTGAATTAAATGTAGAGTAATTTGCATATCATTCTCATTACAGAGAATGGATTCAACTATTGTTAACAAATCCTTAGATTGCCTCAGTAGAGTTGTGAATTAAAGATCCCTGGCTGATGTTAATACATACATAGATTGATGTTCTTATATACACATGCTGGGTTCATATTTATTACCAACACAATTCTGGTGCCCTGAATTTAGCAACTCTTAGCAAATGACTTGTAAAAATGATTTCTATTGATTAAGCTTTATTCTGCATCCCCTCTCCACACCAAATCATATCCTGAGTAATTCTTTCTTGCACAAATTAAAAATAGATTTAATTGCAAAATATATCTCTAATTTTGTCCTGATATCTCCATGTTAATCATTTGCCTTCATTCAAGTGCTGATCGTAAACATCTCATAGGTTCCCTTCCTCAAATTCAATGCATATTCAATGTACTTCCATATTGCTATCAGAGGGCTGTATGAAAAGAAAATGTGATAATTAACCTCCTTTTCCCTGTAAAAATACACCACATTTTCTGTGTGGTGCAGACCAAACCCCTTATCATTGAGTGACACATTTAAAACACTTTCACACTATTTCTTTCCCCTCACAATCATTTATCTACATTTCTCCAGATGCTTGAATATCTTAGGGTTTTGCCAAGGGACCACATGGATTTGTGCAATCTTTCTTTGTAAATGCAGTTTCCTTTGTAGTGTATCTAGTCTTTTCTTCTTCAGAGGTTGATTTAAATGCTGAGTTCCTATTATCAAAAGTGAAGATCAGTTATTGCCTACTCCATAAAGTCTCCCTGGTATTAATCCAAACTCTCCTTTCCCACATCCCTCCCCAGTTCCCTAGACATTTCATTGCTATATTGGAATTATCAATTCATTTCTGAACCACACGTATAACTTAAGTTTTCACAATAACTTTCAACACTTTGGCACTTACATCATTTCTCATATGTTCTATCATTAGTCTCTTATTGTATTCCCAATATTTAAAATGCCACCTCATCCCACAGAAATGGCTCCTAAGATTTTCTTAACTTGTTTAAAGATATTAAGTAATCAGTTGGCTATTCTAATTGTACTGAACTTTTTAGTAGAAAGATCGACTTTCACTTATTATTATATGTCTCTGCAAACTAAATATTTCTAAACTATCAGCGTAAGAATGTTCTGCTTATGATGTCAGTTCATATGCCACTCAGTTGTCACTCCGTTAAACTATACACATCTGGAATTAATTTATTCTTGGACTACTGTGACAGTTTCAAAGTCTTCCCTGTGGCATATTACAAGTGATTGAGGAAACTGCCATCTATTCTCCACACTTTGTGTTCCACGCAGGGGATCAGAACAAGTTGGCAACTTAAAAACGACGGTATTCTGTTGAGAGTTAAACCATGAAATCAACATTGTTTTGATAAGTTGCTCCACATGGTCTCATCTTAAGCTAACATGTGATACACAGTTCTTCCACTAGGCAGCTTTCTTATTGAGCTCTAAGGTGGTGTTTCCCAAAGTGTGAAATGTGAAATTTCTAAATCTAATTCATAAGGGATTACTGCTGAAAGTGTGGAGTCCCACAACCTAAAACCGACATGTCAGAAAGGGATGTAAAAAATATATCTTTTCTTCCCTTTTTCCTTTCTTTTGTTTTTCTCTCAAGTAATAATTATTCTAAGAAATTGTGATGAACATTCAATAACTCCTCTTTCAAGAAAAGAACTATAATCAAATCTGTCTTCTGTTGTTGAAACATGCATGGTTCATTCAGAAAATGAATTGACCTGGATATGGATCCTTCTATTACTCCACTCTTATCTTAACTAGCTAAGTAACACACTTACTTAGTCACTCAGTTACTCACCAACTCACTCACTCACTCTAAACCTGCCCCATGGGAGCTACTTAATAACGAAAAGTTGTAGTTGCTATTACTTTTTATTATGGCAGTGCCAATTCTAAGAGAAAAGCACCTATATTCCAAATAAGAGTCTCCTCATTGAACTGTTGATTTTAAATAAAATACAGCATTTTTATCTTATAAAACCTTTTGCAATATCACTATACATAGTGTATTAAAAGGTAGAATGTAACACATTTGTACATGAAAGCAATGCTAAGAACCTCCCTGTAGAGCTATCCTTATCTCAACTAGCAAAAATGTTTTGTCTTTCCTGTTATTGTTTATACTCTCTCTTCAACAAAATTAGAAGATAAGGGCAAAACAGTTTCTGCTGGAAGTGAGGGGGTAGTGGGGGAGAGGAAGGTGGTGGGATGTAGGGGGGAGAAATGGCCCAAATATTGTATGCAGATATAAATAAACCAAAAAATTAACTTTTATAAGAATTTTAAATTTAAATAATTTTTTAAAAAGGTATACAATTGGGTAGATAGGGATGATTCTATATACATTTATATTTTGGTAAAGTAGAACAAGTCAATATCCTTATTTCATAAAGACAGGGGATTCAACTTTCACTGCTCCTTTTAGAAGTCAGTAACATTGGTCATCTTAAATAATTACTTCAAGTAATTCCTTCATCTCTGAAATAACCATAAACATGCGACAAGGTGTAAATTATTAAATTAAAAGTTCTAATTTCCTTTCTACTATCCTCTATACAGTGGTTCACATTTAGTCATTTCTTCTCCCTTGATCTTTAAATTTAACTTTAACTTGGGTATTTATGAAGCCTGATCAGACCAAAAGAACAGTGAGAGAAAGAGAGTAGAAGGGAACAAAAACTGACAAACATTTTTCAAAGGAGGAGGATATATTTTAAAAAGATGATGTTTTTGGGGAAGTAGGCAAATGATATGAGAGAGAAGATGCTTTAATTTTAAAGAAATCTTGTTTTGGGATTATGTATTTTCTTTATAGCCTCCAAGAACTAAAAGTAAATTATTTGAGCTTGGGTTTGAACTCAGGGCTTCCCACTTCCTAGGTAGTCGCCCTATTGCTTCAGTTATGCCTCCAATCCTTTTTGCACTGGTTGTTTTTGAGATAGGGTCTCAGTTTCTTTCCCAGACCAGCCTGGATACAATTCTCCTTTCTATGCTTCCCACAGTAGCTGGAATGACAGGCTCATGTCACCATTCCCATCTTTATTTGATGAGATGGGGTCCCATTGTGCTTTTTGCCAGGGCTGGCCTGGAACCTTGATCTTCCCAATCTCCACCTTCAAAGGAGCTAGAAATACTAGAACAAGCCACCAGTGCCCAATGTGATTTGTATATTTTGAAATTTATTTTTATTATAGGGAATATTTTCCTTTAATTGCAATTCTCCTGTAAAAGTTAGTGATATGGAACACAGATTCATACGCATCATAACCTCTGGTCAAATTCTCATGAGGAATAAAGTAAGTGATGCATGAAATACTTTCAGCCATTTGCCCTGCACAGACACAGAACAAGGTAAAACCAACAAGGCTTTCTATTAATTTTTATTCTTTTTTGACTATATTTCCTCTCCCATAATCTTTTCTCAAGTATGGTTCTGCTATACTTACCCAAAATTTTCTCACCATAATAATGCAATAGGTGTTTTGTTCTTGTTTTATTTTACAACTCATTGGTTTCACTTTGGTGAGAAGCACTGACAGCCTGTATGATTATCTTTTATTTTGGCCAGTGTTTGTAGATATTTTCTTAGGAGTTACTCACCTATGAAAACCCAACCTGCATCCCTCTCATCTTCCATCTATTCATGAAGCTGCTTAACCAGTGGTGTCTACTCACAGACCTGAAATTTCATTTTGAAATATTTTGTACATATACACCAAGGAGTTGGATTTACTAATTTGCTTCACTATTTTGCTTTCTCATAAGACAGAAAATATCAAATTTTGCTCATTTTGTTATGATTTTCATGATTCATTTTCCTTAAAATCAATAAATTGTATTGGAAACTTATTTTGGCAAATTGTATACACATTTGGTGTTTTCCACATAACTTTTCTTATCACCCATTTTGGAAGTGCTTCCTCAGGAGAAAAAAAAAGAACTTTTCATTTATCTTAAAATCACTAGGAATGGGGAAGTAATTTTTAAACTCTTTATCATGAAAATAGAAAAATATAACAAAATGCAAACAGGAGGATTTTTGAAGCAGAGTTCAAAACTTCTTAGGAATATACCATTGTGTTTTGTGTCATCTAATATTATAAAGGAAATAATGTTTTAAAACTTATAACAAATTTTAAAATAGATGCTTGAAGAAAGTTTTCTTATTCACAATCCCTTTATTTATTAAATGATACATTTTAATATATTTCATTTTAGGAAACTGAGTGTCTCTTGTTTTAAAGAAAATCATCCCAGAGCAAAGAAAAAAAAATTCTGCAGAAGCACTCTGCATTTCCAATTTGTCTAGAAACATTTGGAGGAGTGCCTCAAGAGTCATGCTGTTACAAATCTCTTCAATTATGGTGAAACATAAATTCCCTTGGCTGTTCTTTATCTGATAATTTAATAATTGTCATGTCCTTCTTCAGGGAATGAATTAACAAATGTCTTATGTTCAACATCATCATTTTAGCTCCTTGAAAGTGACATCATGAGAATGAAGAGTATGAGATTGTACTTGCCTGCCCTGTCTCATCTGGGAGCTTGCTTGAGTCTCTGTTAACCTGTGTGATGTGCCAGAAAGCATGTGAAATGTTTTTCCTCTTTATGCAGGTATGTTTCTCCTGTATTACAGTGGATACTGTTCTGGCTTTGTAACCTTGGAGAACTAATCTTGGACCTCAACACCCTGATTTTCCAAGTTACCTGTGTCAAATAGATTAATTCCTCTATGTCTCCACTTTATGATCCTTCATATGTAGAAAACAATAAAACTCCCCTTTTGAAAGTGCTAACAAAATTAATGGAATGACACATGAATATTCTCCACATAGTTATGGCAAAATGCTAAGGACAGGTGTAATTATTACTCATGTTTGAGCTCACCTATTCCATTCACTTGATAAGTGTTTTCAAATCCGCACTATTCTTACCATTCCAAAAATGTTACCAAAGTCCTATGAGCCTTGTATATTTAACCCCAAGTGACTATACTGTAGCCACCAAAGTAATGTTCAACTGTTATTAAAAATCATTTTGGGTGGTTTCTCAATAGTTGAAGTAGTTCCCATGGGCATCAGGATAATCACATTATACCAGAACTTGAAGGAAGTGGCATTTAAAGAGACCACAGGTTCTTACTTGGTTGTGCTTGCCTCTTAACTTAATTTAATTTTGCTTTATATCTCAAGGAACATTTTTAGTAATTTACCTGTTTGTATCTGTAATAAAGCTCACTTGCTAAATATGGGAAATCCTACTATTTGAAGAAACTTTTCTAGACCTGGGGATGTAGGTCATTAGTGGTAGATCACTTGTCTAGCACATGTGAGTCATTAGGTTGGATCCCTAGAGCTGTGAAATAAAGGAATAAATAGAAAATAAATAAAATAAAATAAACTTTTCTACAAACTCCATTTACACTCCCTCGGTTTTTCATCCAGTTTCTTCACCTTCCCAAATTTTATAAGTACTGAAAACAGTTACTAGACCTGAAGGAACCAGGTCTAGGAAATAATTATTATCCAAAATAATATTAGAGGGTATCTGGTGAAGTTTGGGTATTATATTTTTGAAGGTTAAAAAACTGGAAATTTTATGCCCAGTTTTTGCCTTCTTGAAGACCAGGATTTAGATTTGGAACAGACTTAGAAGTCCTGGAAAGAACTAACAGGATGGCCTACTTTAGTTATGCAGACATATGGTAAATGGCCTTCTCACTGATGTCAACATTGTACAACAGGATATTTTGTCAAAAATCTGCCCAATCTTAATTTATATTGACTGTTAAAATTAGATGGCTCTTCCAAGACCTATTTCCCTTTTTTATGTAACTAAGTATCATTTTTTATTGTGCTGGATGGGGGTACATTGTGGCATTACAGAAGTTCCTACAATGTATCAAATATATCATAGTTGAATTCTCCCCCTCCACTGCTTTCTTTTACCCTCCCTCCATTCCTGGAATGGTTTCAACAGGTATCATTTTGCATTTACATACACATTTACACATTTTTGTAACATATTCACCCTCCAATCCCCTTTTCTAGCCACCTTCCCCTCCCACTGGTACCAACACCCCTCTCCTGTTCTTTGATTTTTTAGAAGAGAAAAGAGAAAAAGAAAAACATGACATTTTTGCTTGTTTGAGATAAAGGTAGCTACACAGGGAGTTTCCTTGTGATATTTCCATCTATATATGTATTATAATCTCATTTGGTTCTGTGCCTCTATTTTTCTTTTTTTTTTTGTTTATTTATTTATTCACATGTGCATACATTGTTTGGGTCATTTCTCCACCCTGCCCTCTCCCTCCCCACCCCCTCAGTTCCAGGCAGGTCCTGTTCTGCCCTTATCACTAATTTTGTTGAAGAAAAGACACAAGCATAATAAGGAAGACAAAGCATTTTTGCTAGTTGAGTTAATGATAGCTAGACAGAGAGATTCCTAACATTGCTTTCGTGTATCCATGTGTTACGACTCATGTTGATTCATCTCTAACTGATCTTTACACTGGTTCCTCATTCTATATTATTCCTTATTTTTTTTTTTGATAATTTATAAATGAGAAGAATTATTTTCTGGCAGAAGTGTTGAGGCTATTAATGTGACAAAGTATGCTCAATATATGTAAAGCCCTACCTAAGGCCAAATGATCAGAAGATAACAGAAGTCCCTAAGAGACAAGTTACCTTGATGATTAGGGAAATCTTTTGTTAAAACCAAGACTAGGTCACGGAAAAATGGTGTCGTTTTATACCTAGAATTCTCTTCATCTACCCAGGCATGTATAAACAGCTACATGCATGTATACAATTTAATGAAGTCGCAACAGAGTCATAGTCTTTGATTCAGAGGCAGTTTTATGAATGATGCACACACTATAGTGGGCATATAACTTATTATCTTACAGGAGCACTTTGAAAGGAATGATAGGTAGTAATAATAATTCTACCCTGACATCACATGTGTCACTATCCCCTATTGAATTATTGCTGAGGAGAAAGCATCTCTTCCTTTCCATCATGAGGAGCAACCCTGTCCTTGAAAAGCAGCAAAGACCTGCTCTGAAAAAGCCAGATAGACCTTGAAGGATAAAGAGCAGTTTGTTGTATTTAGAAACTCATACCCGGCATAGGCACTGGCTGGGAACAATTATTCATGACAGGTGCAAGCCACCTGGGATAGGGCTGCACATTCTGCTCAATTGGCTCATAGGCACTGATTTTCTAATGATAAAAAAATAGCAAGTAAGAGAGACCCCGTTTTGCAGATCTATACTGTTGAAGCCTTAGACTAAATGGGAGCATATTGAAACCTATAATTTCATTGCTGTCAATATTCAATTCCACCATTCTTTCAAAGTTTATATTTTACTCTTATCCTACAGTTCTCACTCCTATTCTTCTCCACTTACCTGAATTTTTTTCATTCTCTGATATTCTGACCTTCCCCCTCCCATCCAAGGAAGTTAAGTGTATTGAGAAGGTTCTTTTTTTTTCTGTAAGTAATTAGCTTGCTTAATTGAAATGGGTTATTTTTCTTCCTTCTAATCAATTGTCTAATTATTAAATTTAACATCTGCTTTTGATCATTACTTGATCCAAAATTTTTCACTTAGTGGTATTAATTCATTAATAAAATTCATGAATAAATTCATCGGCAAATAAAATTCACAAGTAAAGGTATAATCTTTTAAATATGAATGTGATTTACATATGAATCTGATTATGATAAAATATTCATAGTCTAAATATATTCAATACCTCATTTCATAAAAAGAATTTGATGTTTTATTGGAGATTGTATGTTACCAGATAATTAAATCAGTAGGGCTAAAACTTAAAAGCTTCACAAATTAATAAATTTTTATTGCATGAGCTAGTAAAAATACATAACTAACACTTCTAACTTTTTAATTTCAACTTTGGAGTTCTGAAATATGAAATCTAGATTTCTTCCATGAGATATAATTTTTAATTTGCATGTTATTGAAAAATTCATTTGCACATTGTGTGATAGAATGAACATAAGGAAAGCAGATATTATAAAAAAGTAAAATGTTAAACCAATCAACGAAAAACGGTCTTTTAAATAAGCCTTTACGTTTTCCCTCACTGTACATATTATGACTTATTTAACTGTTATTTTGCTATAAGTCTTTGCAGTATTATTTATATTTTTCACGTGACTATATTTGGGGTTGACCTGAATTGGCCAGCACATTGTTAACTCTGAATAAATTATTTAATTTGTGCTTCATGATAGATTTTTTGTGCTATCTACAAGAGCTTAATATGTTCTTGTAATAATCACCCCTCTAACTATGACTATATGTCCATATTATACTGTTCTTCTAATATCATATTATATATCCCTCCAATCATACGGATACATTTTGTTAAGAGAAAGAAAGCTAGGAACATTGGCAAGCTTTTGGAGACAGGAGATTATTGGAAAACTAAATAGTAATAGTGAATATCCAGGCTCACCTCTAATCCCAGCTACCTAAGAGGCAGAGATCATTGCAAGATTAAGGTTCAAAACCAGTCAGGGCAAAAAGTTACTGAGTCCTTATCTCAGCAAATATGCTGAGCATGGTGATATACAACTGTAATCAAAGCTATAAGGAAGGCTGAGACAAGATGGTCATGAGTTCAGGACCAACCTGGGCAACACAGTGAGATCCTAGCTCAAAGAAAGGTAATTAAGTAAATGGAAATTGATGTCTTTGTAGAATGTGACCTACTCCTGATGTCAGGTTGTTTTGTCTCAATGAGTGAAAAGCACATTATGATGAGTCAAGACACCTTTTGTAAAGCCTAAATCCTTATGTGTTATCAAGAAATATTACAATTTCTTCATTAAGCAAAAAATTGTCACGTGAGAATGGTGCAGTGACTTTAGTGACACTTGGCTGAAAATCTACTACACATCTCCCACACAGGCGGATTCAGTTACCTCCACAATAACATTATGATATTCTCTCCATCTCTACTTTTCCTCTGAGAATATTGGGGCATTAACGTTATTCAAAACTACAAAAAAGCCCATAATTCTCCACTGCATCTGTTATTTCTTTCTCAGGGAGGTGGCATTCTGACAACCAGCCCCACCTCAGGACAGAGAAAGGGTAGAGGTGACAGGTCTGGTGCCCACAAATGAAAGGTCTGTATTTCTATAGTGTTCTTGCTGTTTTGAGTGCAATTGTCTTAATCAGGTAAGCAAACATTTTCTGTAAGGGACAGATAATATTTTAGATTAAAAAATACAGTTTCTGTCATAACTAATCAATCTTGCTATTGTAGTGGCCAGAGATGATTTGAACCCCAGAGAGCATGGCTATGCACTGATGAGACTATTGATACACACAGCTGGGCAGATAGGGTCTGAAAACTGGAACACAAACCACTGGTCTAAATTCATATTTGAATAGCTCCTGTTAGTGTTTAAGTTTTCTTTATTGCCCCAAATTTTTGCCTAGAACTCCCTGACCTTGGCAAGAAGGATAAAATTGCAGAGGCAATGATTAGGCAATGAAGCAATTTCAAGAACAGGCAAACATTTGTCATTTATGAGAAAAAAATGTGAGACTGAGTTTTTTTTAATGAAACTTAGCATCATAGCCATTCTTACCTTTCAAGAACAATAAGATCATGGAATCAGAGAAGGCTCTGAGGGGCTAATCTGTTCAAGCACAGGGAAATTGGAGGTATATATTTCTTAAATAATGCCTGGACATTGAAAATGGTTTTCTCCTACCATTCTATGTTTCAATTGCTTCCATTTCCAGATCATGAAAATGGAGGCATCTGCTTCATGTTTCTCAAGACCAGAAATTTATAAACATTCAATTAAGTGGAAGCATACCTAGCATTATACACATTTTTATGATGATGAAGCTCTATTGGTTTAAAGGCAGGGTTGTGGTAAAATTTGTCACTGTTACCTCTGTCTGCTTTAGGGAGCCAAGAAGTAGGAAAAGTTCTGCAATAAAGTGTGCATTTGAAAATATATTTAGGAATATTTGGAAGTCTTTACTAACATTACCTGTGGAGAGCAGATTATGAGATGTCTGTGAGAACTGGACATAAGCAAGCTGATTTACAGCTCAGCAGCTTTCCCTAAGATGTTTATCTGTAGGCTGAGATTGGCACAGCCCTGGCTGCAGAAGAGAAAAATGCAGAACAGCTGCTTCTTCTAAGCTGTTTATGTTCAGAGAAGCATGAATGCAGGTTTCTCCTGTTACGATGTCATGTCCCTCCCTGAGAACCACTGGTCCACCTTGTTTACCACTGGATATAAAAGACTCACTGAAGGAGGGCAGGGGCTTTGGCTTTGCTTTTGGATGTGAGAGCCTTTGGAGGGGAAAATGAATTGCTGAAGGAAAAGTGCTGGAGGAAGACTGCTGAAGGGAGAAAATGAATTGAAAGGAGGATTACATAAGGGAAAAGAATTGCTGAAGGAGAATTGCTAAAGGAGAATTGCTAAAGGGGAATTGCTAGCAAGTCTGAGGGCCAAGACTTTAAGAAAGCTAAAGAGAGAACATGGGACAGTGCAAGTCTGCACCAAGAACTTTATACATAAGCTTGAGAAAAGCCAAGCTAAAGAAAAGCTAAAGAGAAGATGGGACAGTGCAAGTCTAGGGATGGTAACTTTAAGAGTTATGCATATGCAATTTTTAGGCACAGCTGCTGATGTTTGCAAGTCTGAGCACCAAAAGCTAAAGAGAGAAAATGGGGCAGTGCAAGTCTGGGGGCAAAGACTTTAAGAGAGAATATGCCAAAGAAAAGCTAAGAGAAAACATGGGACAGTATGAATCTAAGAAAGAGGTTTTAAAGAATAGTGAAGCAAGGTTTTAAAGAATTGTAAAGGAGTAAGGCCTTAAAGGTAAAGATAGAGAAAAGAAGCAGAGTTAAGAGAAAAGATTAATGGAGATAAAAAAGCAATGAGGCAGTTGTGCATGCCCACACAAGTGCCCAACACACCTGATCCCATTTTCTGTCTGTCTGTCTATCCTGTGTCTTTTCTGCATTTCCCATCTGGAGATGCTTAACCACCCAGTTAAGCCCAGTTAGGTTCAGTAATAACAGAGGAGCAAGAGAAAAAAGCTTGCTACAATTAATTAGAGTGATAGCTAGCATAGACAATTATGAAGCAATGGGGAATTATTTATGAATTTTATGATCATGAACATGTAGTAGAAATTATAGGGAGAAATGTTTTTTCAAATATTTATTATAACTTGGATTTATTTGCAAAGTTTAGTTTTTACCATGTTTATTTCTTATTTTTTAAAGCTATATCAACTAATTCTTCAGGGATGACCTAAAAAGCCAGTGTTTGAAATACTTTTTTAGACAAAATAGCTCTCCCAGTCAATGCAACAGAGATTCATCTCTCCAGTGCTACTGATTCCTGGCCAATTTAATAAAGAATTGTTTTTATACCATTTAATATAGTGTGGGAAATTTTCATTGCACTATTTACATACTTATCAGTTGACAAACAACAATTTGAATTACAATCTCATATTCTTTGTGATAGTGAAGATATCATGAAATAATATAAAACATTCCAAATTGTCTCATGTTATTTCAAAATTTAATATCAATAAATAATTATTGAAATAAGGAAAATTTAATTCTATATGAGCTCTCTTCTTATTATACTAAATCACAGTTTATGTTGGAAAAAAGTAACCTTTAAATTTTAATCTAGGAATGAGATTATCAGTGCAATTATAGAGAGGCCATATCCAAAGCAAGCATTCATATCCAGTGGCTGAAAAACAAGTTCACATGTATCAATCAGGAAAGTAAGCCAAGTATGTATACTGAAAGTGAGATAGAAAAGACACACTTATTTGACTACAATTTAAGCAATTTACTTAGCTGACAGAAGAAGATATTTAAATTTTGTTTAATTTTACTAGTCTAATATAATATATGGTGCTGTTTTCATAAGTCAGTGGAGCATACAATATTGGAAGATGATTCTCCATAAGTGTCTCATATTAATATTAGTCTTGTATAGAAAGTGCAACCTTGAAAAATTCACAGTGTATTCTTTCAAAGGAAACAGTAAACATTCTAAACATTTCATTAAATTATATAATATCTTCTTCTAAAGTTAGAATTTCCAGGGTTTTTCTAAAACAAAACACATTGCCTATAATGGATTCCATGCAGCCCTGTGCTCTTTGCTCTTATGCTACCTGAGGACAAAGGAAGCTGTCAGCATTTGCTATGCTGAAGTGATAACAAACTTCTCTCTGGCTCAGTATCTCAGGTTTTATTCTAACCCTCATGGACCCGTGGGGGAAAATAGTGTTTGCAGTTGACATAGAACAATATGAAAAGGCAATAGAACCATTTAATAACTAGTATGAGAATGTAACAAATGACACTTACAAGGTGGTCATCCCATTATATGATATATAAGAAAGCTTCTTATTTGATGTCTATGAGCAAAACAAATATGTGTTCCTAATACACATTTCATAGAAAAAGTATAATAAAATCTCAGTAACAATGAATTATGTTGTGCCTCATAAATAATAATTTGTAAAGGAGATAGATGAATTAGCATAAAATGGATATCAACTGTTTGATAAGAATTTAGTATATTGGCACTATTTTGTTCTGCCTTGAAGCAAGGTGGGGAGGAAAGGGTGACGGCAGGGGGCAGAGAGGAGAAATGACCCAAACAATGTACGCACATGTGAATAAATGAATAATAAAAAATATTCATTTCAAGCAATTTTATTTTTAAATGTATTTTTATATCACCATACTCAAATATGATTATTTCAATGATAGTCTCAAATTGAGATTATAAAATTTAAATGTATGATTAAGAATCAAGTGTACCTTTAAATATTAGGCTTATCTAAAAAGGCTTTTACAAAAAGGGCTAGAGCCCTTTTTCCAGTACTTGGCTACAGAAATAGCAGACAGCTAAAGATGCTGTGATACGCAGCAATGAACTGTTTGGCAGTAGCATGCATCTGAAGCAAAATTTTTACTTAGGAACCTGAATATACTGCAAATCTTCCCAGATATGTAAGTGAGGAAAGAGTCAAGTGGAAGCAGAAGGTTTGAAGTAATCATGTAATGCCAAAGCTCCCTTTTATCTACATTTAAAAAAATAAGATGTGAGTTTTCCATTTTGATCAACACATTAGACAGAACTTGAGACACACTTCTATGAAGATTGAATTGATATTATGAGCCTCAGATCATAGATGAGGAGGAATTGCTCTAATATTAAAAGCTCACATTTGAGTAGTAAATTGCACAATGAAAGCTATACTATGGGCTTCTCAAAAAGTTACATGACTGAAGAACCAAGTAAATACATCAGAAAGGAAGCAAATAAATAAGAATTGACCCATGAAACTGTATTGTAAATGTATCAGAAAAATTTGGTGATATAATTTGCTTTTTTGTTGAGTCCAAAGGGTCATGCACCTAGGTCAAAATGTCATTCTAATGTTGTGTTAATTTAGAAGAAATTTCAAATAGATGAATCATTTTTGTAGTAAAATTGTTTCTATTAAAATAAGATACACACTTTTATTTTTTATTTTTTCACTAAAACCAAACCCAATTATATTATAGTAATCCTCCAAATGAAATTCTATCATCACTGCTTTGACTCTCTCCATATACAAAGATGTTCTAGCTTTAGTTTGTTTTGGAATGCTAGTGTTTGTAGTTCCAAACTGCTTCCTTTTTGGTGTCCCCTTTGTTGTCACCTTTCTCCTTAGTCATAGGAGCCCTGTCAGTCCACGATAATGAGTCAAGCTAATCATCAACTTTTTGCTTGGGTTGCTTTCTGGATAAGAAAATCATATATTGCCAATTTGTTCTACCAAATTTAAATCTTTTTGTTTGTTTGTTTGTTTTTCTCTTTATGGTGGGCAAACCAGCAAATTTTTCTTATAAAAGATATTTCAATCATGTTGTCTTTATTGACATTACACTGGGCCTATTTTCTCTGTGATGGTTAATTTTTGTGTTAGGATCATCCATGGTGTTCTAATATTTGCTCGCACATTTTTGTGGATATTTCTGTGATGGTATTTTCTTTTTGCCGAGATTAACACTTAAATTTGTAGATTTTCAGTAAAGCAGAATATCCCTAACAATGTGGCAGGACTACATCAAACCAGAGGAACACCCTAAAAAACAGACTGAACTCTTCCAAGCAGAAGGTGTTCTGGCAGAAGACAGTCTTTGATTTTGAGGCTATTCCTGGATTTGCAACCTACTTACCATGTATAGTTTAGATTTACCTTTCCTTAATCACATGAGGGGTTCCTTAAAGTTTCTCTCTCTCTCTCTCTCTCTCTCTCTCTCTCTCTCTCTCTCTCTCTCTTTTTCTTTCATCTGTCTATGAGCGTACACATACCCTTTTGCACATACCCCTCTGTTTTCTCTATTGAGTGTCTGGCTAATACAGATATTGGACAGTGGCTCTAGAGAAAGAGTATCTTTTTTCTTTTTTTTTTGGTAGTGCTGTGGTTTGAACTCTGGGCCTTGCATTTTGTGGGCAATTGTTCTATAACATTACTGCTTGAACCATACTCCAGTAGTTTTTGCTGTTTTTCAGAAACAGTCTTGATTTTATTTCAGGGATAACCTTAGACCACAGTCTTCCTACATCTCTTGCATAGTTGGATTACAGATGTGTTCTACCATGCCTTGCTTGTTCTTCAAAATGGAGTCCTCCTAAAGATTTTTATGCCCACACTAGCTTGAACAGTAATTCTCATCTCTACCTGCCAAATAGCTGGGATTATAGGCATGAACCACCTTTCCTGGAATGAAACATAAGCTTAAGCTTATGTTTAAACCTCAAGGTTTTGAATTGTTTTAAGGGTTTGTGGTGTACGTTTTCTAATCTGTTAATATTTGAAGACACTAGTGCTCTAGTTCAAGTAATAAAGTGGCACTAGTTGTATAGTACGAAATGACAATATCCCACTGAATACTTATAAGAGGCAAAAATCTGAATGACTACACATATGATGTCTTTAAACATATTTCTGAAACTAAAGGGCATAATTAAATTGATTGCTTCAAACTGGGAGCCAGTGACTCATGCCTAATCTTAGCTACTCAGGAAGCAGAGATCAGGATGATGGTGGTTTAAAGCCAAATAAACAAATAGTTCAAAAGACCCTATCTCAAAAAAAAAAAAATCAGCACAAAAATAGGGCTAGGGGAGTGGCTTAAGGTATAGGCTCTGAGTTCAAACCTCAGCACCAAAAAACAAATTGGGTGCTTCTAAAATCACTGGACAAATTGAGAAAGAAAATGACAAACTCAGGTAGTCAGTTTCCAGTTCAAGAGTTATCTATGGTCTAAATGTTTCTTTGAGGTTTTTGAAGCCTGGATTCCTATCCTCAGTGATTGACCTGCATTGCAGACTGAATTTCCAACCTTGCACTGTCTGCCTGTAAAGTGAGAACAATGATCCTGAAGAAGTAAGAGAGGGAACATTGGACAGGAGTTGTGTGCAAATACCCAAATTAAGCTGGGGACATTGAGTCCCTAAACTCTGATGAGTCCTCTTTGCCAGCAGAAGAAGACTCTCCACATCTTAAGAGGAAATTGTAATGGCTTCCCCTGAGGCAGTGTTTCCTTGCAGAGCTGCTGAGTGTGCTCAGAGTCTACCTTACCCTGTCTCCTTGCTTTTAATTCTGTAAATAGACTTAAACCCCAGTAATCCATTAACCTTATAGCGTGAGACCTGTGAGGAGGTACACAAAACATCAAAAGGACCATTTTATTTTTCTAATTTATGTAGGCAGAATGCAAGTAGGAATGGATACTGAGGGTGCAGATTAATGGTCGGTGGAACATAAATTGTATTGAACTGAATCTATTGACAAGGGCACACTAAGCAGAGATTTTGCATTTAGTTTTGCAGTTTGGGAGGGTTAGAAAGCACTATGATGCTTTGTTTCTTTGAAAAGTTGCTCACAGAAAACGAATTTGAAATGCAAGACCTGCTTGGTTACAGTAGAAAGCATCCAAAGTCAAAAAGAGATTGAATTATGTTGAATTTCTCATTTAAAACCTACTCACCTACCCTTGGCGGGTACAGAGGACTCACCTTGCACTACCCTGTGAGAAGAGTTTGTGAGGTAAATCCTGCCTTCCTAGTGACCACTCTTTTCTATAGTCTGGAATTCAGAATAGTGGGAACTGCTGCCATAAAATTGGGCAGCCAAAGTGCAGTGAAAATAACTGAATGTTTGTATGTCAGGAGCCAAGTGGCATGATTGAATGGCCACAAGCAAGGTGTTTGGTGTTTGTGGTTACCATAAAGGAAGAACAATCAGAACACTACAATTTACAGTCTTTAGGCACTGTCTAACTGAGCATCCTGTTCTGAGAAATGAGATAGATGGGAAGCCCACTAAATTCTTGTTTGATCAATATAATAAGAAAAGTCCGGATTAAATTTGTAAAATATACCCTGAAACATAAAGCAGACAGTTCTAGACCCTTATCAATTCACACATCTGGACCAGTTTACTCTCAGAGATTCTTAAATGAGGGATGTCTGGGATCCATGGAGGAAACACCTCTGCAAAGTTTTGAATATTCATACTGTTAGTCTTTCTCCCAGCTCTCCTTAAAAGACATGCATCCTTTTAAAAATGTGCATGTATATAAGGGAGAAGGAAAAATTCAGCCTTTTTGATGAGTATTGAACACTGGCTCTGAAATGATATCAATTCCTGGAGAATGGAATTGTATCCTGGTCTACAGGTTAGTCCAGAGTTTATGGAGCTCAGATGATAAATGAAATTTGACTAAAGTCTGTCTCACTGTAGTGTCAGTAGCTCCCCAAATTATTCTGTGGTTATTTCTCCAGTTTCAGAATGAACTGTAAAACTGAAATATATATTCTTAGTAGCTAGCAGAATCCTCAAATGGGTACTCTGACCTGTAGAAAGAGACCCAAGTGGAAACCATCAAAAATTCTTCTAACTAGGAAATTACTAGACTAAAAATAATACTGAACTCCTATAGTAATTGCAGAAATTAGTGCCTCCACCACAGACTTGAAAGATGTAGGGGAAGAGATCCTCACCACATGCCCATTCAACTTCCCTATTTGGCCCATTGAGAAGAGAGATGGATCTTGGGTAATGACAATGGATTATCATAAACTTAACCAGGTACTGACTTCAGCTGTGGCTGCTATACCAGATGAGGTTTCATTGCTTGAACAATTAGCGCATCCCCTGGAACCTGGTGTGAAGCTATTTGTATATAAAAAGTATTTTTTCTAATTATGAAGGTAAAGAACTACTTTGGCAGTTTGCTATAGGCAAGGCCAGAATTACAACTGTACTGCCTGCCTCCAGTGTATATTAACAACCCAGCCCTATGCCATAATTAAGTTCACAATGATCTTAAACACCTTTTCTTCACAAGGTATCATGCATGTCTATTACAATGATAGCATTTTGCTGATCAGATCTAGTGACCAAAAAGTATCAACTACTCTAGTCTTATTGGTAAATTATTTGCTTACCAAGGGGTTGTGGAATAAATGTGACAAAATTTCAGAGGTCTTTATTTCATGAAGTTTCTAGTTGCCAAGTAGTGTGGGATGTGGTGAGTTATTTCTGCTAAGGTAAAGGCTAATTTACTGCTTGGGGACTTTCCTATAATCAATGAGCCCATAGAGGCAATGTTTTCCTCTTTTGGGTGTTACTCTGGTTCATTTATCCAGCAACACAAAAAGTCTGCTGGTTTTGAGGCGAGCCCAGGAAAAAAAGAAGTCTCTGTACCATGTTCATGTTGCTATGTAAGTCATTCTGCCACTTAAGCTGTTATTCAAAAAACTCACTGGTGTTCGAATTGTCCATGACTAACAGGGATGCTCTGTGGAAGATCCCTATTGGTAAATTGCAGTGCAAACTTTCAGAGCCTTACAACCCTTGGTGGATACCTACTTTATTGTTAAGAATCAGGTAATGCTTACAGCTAGGCTTTAGTAAAGGCTGAACATTTAACTATAGAACACTAAATTACCATGTTACTTGAGAAATCATGAATTCTGTGATATATGACAGAGAAGGCCATAGTGTTGAGTATGTACAGCACCAGTTCACAGCCAAATGAAAGTGGCTTATAGGAGATCAGGCCCAAGCATGTCCTGCAGATGAAAATAAGTTACATGGGGAAGCAGCCCAAGTGCCCAAGGTCTCCACTATTTTATCATCTCCATTTAGTCTGCACCTATCACTCTATGAAGCTTTCTACATAATCAGTTGAAAGAATAGAAGTCTAGGGCTGTTTTACAGAAGGTTGCCATCTGAAATTGGATAGCAGCAACATTGCAATTATTCTAGGACACCACTGAACTACAGTGAGAAGGGATATTTTCTCAGTGGGCAGTCTTCATGCAGTACATCTGGTTTTTCATTTTGCTTAACAAGACAAGGAAACACACTGAAAACTGTTAAAAAATACAAGGTAGGGGAAAACAGGTGAAGAAGAGTAGTGGAGGAGGTCTGATTTAAACACAATATATTTACAGGTAAAATAACAAGGCAAAATCCCCACTGAATGACAGACAAACAATGACGGACAGAAATGTAAAACAGATCATGTTAAGGGGAAGGCACTAGTGAGAGGCACAGGGTAAATGAAGAGGCTAAAGGAGGGTGAATATGATGGATGTATTTTCTGTACATATATGAATATGGAACATTGACACCTGCTGAAATTATTTTAAGAGGAGGAGTGGGGTAGAGGGGAGAACAATAGAGAGGATGAATCAAACTAGAGTATAATACATGCATATATGGGAATGTCACAACAAACTCCCCGTTTAAAACTAATAAAGAGAAAGGAAATGGACAGAAATGCAATCACTTATTTATTCATGGGATATGGCAAATGATTTGGCTGGATGTAAGAGACTAAAAAAGGCATATAATTGGAAAATTGATGACAAGGAATTCTAAGAAGAAAATTATAGCTAGACCTTTGAATGTACAAAAAATGTGAAGATATTTGTGTTCTATGAGAAAGTTCACAAAAAGGTTAGATAATCAAAGGTGGGTAGAATGATTAGGTGGGTAGAATGATCCATTATGTGGTTATCATTCAGTCTCTTTTTCCAGCACTCTTGTTATAGCCCAATGGTTTCATGAACATTGTAGTTATGGTGGTGAGGGTAACAGTTATGTGTAAGATCAGCAACATGAATTTCCATTCACTAAGGCTGACATGGATACCACCACTGCTAATGGCCTCATTTGCCAGTAATAGAGGTCAACAGTGATTTACCCATTTCCCAAGGTAATCAGTAAGCTACCTGGTAACAGGTTAATTAACTTTGACCACTACTATCAAGGGAGAGACAATAGGTACTTTTGGTGGATACAGAATTTTTACTTCTTAGCATTTAATGCTCTGTCCAAAAAAAATTACTAGATTTATTTATATAGTATTCTGTCTTACACTTCCACATTCTATTACTTCTTATCATGTAAGTCATTTCATATCAAATAAACTACAGTAATGGGCCATGCTCATGGATGAACAGTTTGATCATGCTCCTCACCAGTGTAAAACAGCTAGCTTGATGGAAGAATAGAATCGGCCTTTGAAGAATTAGTTCCAGTGCCAACTAGGGGGGAAATACCTAGAAGAATAGTGGCAAGATTCTTTAGGAAACTGTATGTTCTTTGAATCAATCTCAGTAGATCATACTGCTAGTCTCCTAGCAAGGAATCAATCCTTAGTTGGGATCTACTCATCATGAATTAAGGATTGAATATGGGAGTGTCATGAGTATCCTCCCCCATTCTATGACATCTTGCCTGAAATACTACTTATTATCTCTGTGACTTCATGCTCTACTAGTTTAGAGGTCTTAATTTAAAATGAAGCACTCCACCAGGACACATAACAATGGCTTCATTGACGCAAAAGGTAAGAAAGACTGCTACTTAGCCATTTTGGAGTCCTCACTCCTCTGAATCAAAATGCAAAACAGAAAGTTACTGAGTTGGCTGGGGTGATTGATACTGACTACCAAGGGAAAATGGACTGCTACTCTACAATGGAAGTAAGAAATAGTATGCCTAGTATATAGGAAAAACCTTAGGGCACCTCTTACATTACCTTACCTTGTGATAAAAATCAATGGAAAACTACATTAATCTAGTCTAAACAGAATCATTAATGAATAAGAACAGAACATTCAAGAGCAAACATTATGTCACCTCACCAGATAAAGAACTCCACTAGCTGTGTTGCTTGCTGAGGAAAAAGAAAATACAAAATGAGTAGGGGAAGAAGGTAGCCAAAATTATCATCTATGGTTACCAAGTTATAGAAAGTAGGATTTTAGTCATCACAAATAAGTTCTTCCTTATTTTCATATAAACGTGTTGCATGTGTTTGTGTATAATCATCTATATAGTACCTTTATTTTAATCCCTCTCTGATTCCCTTTCACATAACATATTGGCTATAAATCACAGTATTTAAATATTGAAAAATTTGCATCATAGTATTTAAGTTTTGAAATATCAAAGAGAAGAATAAATAAAACCAATAGATTTGACATATTCTTCTAACGGGAAGGTTAGAGCATTTTTGGTTGTATGCAGGTTAGTTGCATTATGTTAAGCAGAAGTATGAACTTGCTATTGTCCTTTGAAGATTGAGGGAGATTTAAAGAGGTATGTGTGAATGGCAAATAATAAATTTATGATAGTTGATCATATAAGCCATGTTGACTGAGGTACAATGCACTTATATGTGATCAAACATTCTGCATGTATATGTGATGGGATTTTTTAGATATGATGACAATTAACTGTGGATTCTGAGTAAAGTAGGACACACTCAATCAGCTTAATGCCTTAATAAAACAACTATCACCTCTTTTGAGCAAAAAAGATTTTTCTTTCCAGTTATCTATCTTCAGGTGTGAATGTAACTCTTCCTTAGATCACTATCAGCTTACGCTGCTGAATTTTTGGATTTCTACCTACATAACTGCCTAAGATAATTGCATAAAACCAATTTCTCTTACTTTCTATATAAATAAATATCCTATTGGTTATGATCTCTGGAGAACTCTAGCCAATCAATACCCATCAAAACAAACCAGGTATATCAAAGGGGCCTTCCTCAATCTCTTTCACTGCTGTTTTCTAAATGTCATTCACAGGCTAAAACCAGCTCTTTCTGTTTTAATTGAGATTTACAGAAAATTATAAAACACTTTTCACTAAAATTCACCTTTTTCTAAAATTTTCTAAAATTTACCAGGAACAAAGATAGCTTTTCAGTAGGTATTTAATTTGATCTGTAGTGTCCAACACTTTTTGCCATACCTTATTCTTAAAACTTTTTTTTGTTTTATCTTCCATGGCAATAGCTAATACTTATATTTTATCTTTCACTGATGAGATCTAATTCTTCATCTTCATGAAAATAACAGTTATTCTATTATTTTTTGTCATTTTTCCTAGAGTATATTTCTCAATTGTGTGATGTTTATCAAACATTTGTGTAGCATTTACTTGTTTCTGAACTCTAGGTCAATATATCTAAACATCTATAATATACTTCACCTAGATAGTTCAAAGTAATGGAAGATACATAACATATAACCTTGATCATTTTATTTTTTTTTTAATCCCAAATTCTCACATGACATTAATGAAACTGAAGTCAAAAACCTGTGTTACTTTTCACTTCATTTTTACACTGTCTGTGCAATTGACTACTAACTTATGTAGATATTGCATATTAGGCAATTGTGTAATATGTTTCATTCTTTATATTTAAATGACCAATGTATGTAACCCCTTTTTTTCTCTCAACCTTTCAAATCTTCAAATATAATATTTCATTACTACTTAAACAAGCCTGTCTAATCTTCTCTTTTATTATTCATTTATTCATATATGCATACATTGTTTGGGCCATTTCTCCCCCTTGCCCCCCATCCCCTCTTTATCTCCCCAACCCCCTTGCTTCCAGGCAGAACCTGTTCTACCCTTTTCTTCAATTGTGTTGAAGAGAAGACATAAGCAATAATAAGAAAGGTAGCATTTTTGCTAGTTGAAATAAGGATAGCTATGCAGAGAGATTCCTAGAATTGCTTCCATATACAAGTGTATTACAACCCAAATTGATTCATCTCTACCTGACCTCTTCTCTACTTCTTGGTCACCTTCCCGTATTGACCTCTGTCACTTTAAGGTTACTGTATTAGCTCCTCTGCAGTGGGGACATCAAACACTTCAAGTTTTGGATTTCAAACCTATCCTCATTCCTCCTGTATGTGCTCTCCCCTTAGCGTGCGACCCAAGTCCAATAACATTGCAGCATTTGTCCTAGATCTAAAGTCCACATATGAGGGAGAACATACGATTTTTGGTCTTCTGAGTCTGGCTAACTTGCTCAGGATGATCTCTAGTTCCATCCATTTACCTGCAAATGATAAGATTTCATTCTTCCTCATGGCTGAGTAAAACTCCATTTTTCTCTTGCAAATGCTCCATGTCTTTATGTCTATTTCTCTGTGAGCAATATTTTTTAAATAGCTGTTGAATGGCCATTTTATTAATGTAAACAGAATTGACACGAAGACGCCTTTCTGGATCTTGATTCCTTTAGGAATAAATATGGCTCCTCTGTAAAATTGAGCTTTTCCACAGCGTTGGGCTCACATTCTTTATGGCAGACTGAAATACAGCTACCTACCCTCACATTGACTTTTCTGGTCTCAATATTTATAAAAAAATTCCCCCATACCACCTATTCTGGAAAGATTAAATCATCTCTCAAGATTTATCCCAGTGCTGGATTCAGTAGTCTACACCTGTAATCCTCGATACTTAGGAGACAGGATCAAGAGGATCACAGTTTGAGACTGCTCTGAGAAAAAAGTTAACGGAACTCCACATCAACAAAGATGTCAGGCATAGTGGTTTGTTTCTATAATTTCAGCTATATGAGAGGCATATGTAGGAGGATTTCCATCTGTGGCTGGTCCTGGGCAAACACATGAGGCCCTATCTGAAATATAAGCAAAAATTGTGAGAGGCATGGCCTAGCAATTGTGAGATCCTGAGCTTAAACCTCAATATCACACAGACACACTCACACACACACACAGTCATACACACACAAGATTTGTCTCAGGTTCTTCCTCATCTGTGAAGCCTGTCCTCAATGTTCTGGATACAGTCACATACCTTTCTGTGTCACCACAGTCATAAGAGTGTCTCTATTATACTACATATGGCAGAATTATTAGTACCTGAGAGACAAACAGAATAATGAAGCCTGAGGTTTTCTGGTGCAATGAAACAAGACTCCCTAGCTTAAATATTATCTTCAAAATTTATTGGGTGATGGAACACAGAGAAGTTAATTAAATTTTCTGTACCTCATTTTTCTGATATTTAGAATATACCTATTCTTAATATCCCTGGTAGCACTCTTTTGGAGATTATATATTTATGTATCACTATTAAAACGGGCAAAGAGAAACTCTCAATGAAGATTACCTATTATAATTGTATTCTGAGAAACTTCATACTTAATTTTATCCCCACAATGTTTAGTTCTGTCTTAAGTTATCATGCACTCTAATCAAACATGTTAAATAAAAATATGCCTCTGAAATTAATCTGTATATGTTTCAACTTTTGATCTTTCTGTTCTTTTAAACAATGTAGATTTAAGAATTTCTGATAACTACAAATCATTTTAACTGACAACATACTTTGCTAATTTATATGAGGATAAAATGGGCAGTATTTTTTTGATGCATAGTTTGTGGCTATGCCAAAGCAATATTATACAGACATATAAATGTAATTAAGTATATTGGTGCAAGCATCCAATTTATTGTGCCTTGTTATATTAATGAGTGTTCATATGCATGTTTACATCTATGAAAGTTTAGATGTTTTAAAATTTTTTGTTTATTTCAAGCAATTGGCAATACCCTCATTAAAAATACAGAAAAAATTAGCTTTTGTCTTATTCTATAATAGGGCATCTTACACTTATCTAATATTATAGTCAACTCAAAATATGTATTTGCAAGAAACATTGGCTTTACCTTTGAATAATCTTGGGGTTTCTTTGTATAGAAAGTAAACTAGCATTCATTATAAGGAATACCATAGTTTGGTCTTTCTTCAAAAGATGCCAACATTATCACATGTTCCTTTAAATAAATCCATTATTAAGGCTAATATCCATTAAGCTCCTTTCTCTGAATTTCTAAATGAAGAAATTCTTTTAAAATCAGTGTAGTTAACTCAATTAACTTCTGATTGGAGGTTCCAATAATAAGAATCATATAAGTTATGTTTTTCTTATATATTGTTTCTCCAAAGAGACAAAAAGTCAAATTTCAGGCTCAACACTTGTGGTTAGCACTTGTGAATTAACAATCATTTCTCTCCTAAATATAATAATATAAATTTCTATTAGCTGACTCAAAGATTTTCTAGAAAGATTAGGAATATAAATATATTTATGCATATTTATGTACATACATATAGTATCTTTGATTGGCTTCCATGCTATCATCTTTCTATTCCCAAATGTAGAACCATCAATGCAGAGTAAATTAAACATTAATTAGTTTCCTATGGAAAGGAAATTATGGAAACTGATATTTCATTTACATTAGACATGTATCCTGCTTAAGAACCATGTATTTTCATTACCTTTTAACAATGTGGAGAGATGTTCCTCAAAGGTAATAATGGGTTACATATCAGACCTACCAATTTTAGTAAATTTATGTGTTCAAACACTAATTCATCTTTACAGTTAACTGGACAAATTCCATACTGTTACAGCAATTTCAATGGTGGAATTCTGGAGTCAACAATGAACTTTCATATCCAAGATCATAGGTGCTTTTTACTCATTGGGAGGTAAATTGATAATCTATCTAGGATAGAATAAAAGTATCATTAACTTCTCAACAAAATGTTGACTTTATCACCTCCAACTATAGTAACTGAAACCTGTTGTGAGGATTCAATCTGAAGGAATTTGTCAGGACCTTCCATGCCATGTCTACCTTTTCTTGCAAGCATAGCTGAGACAATGTGCATCAATGAAGCAAATTTAGAGCTATTCCATCTTTTACTTTGTCTTGGATTTTAAAACACTATTTATTATATTAAGTTAAATGGTTATTTATTATATTAAGTTATGGTTTTATCTTACCATAAAAATGTTTTTAGTAATTGTCAGATTCCAACAACATCTTGAAGAATCATAAAAGCAGAAGCTTTGTGCAATAATCTCAGAGACTTCCATATTTTGAAGCACATTCCTTGAGAAATGTGATCTGAGAAGGGTACCATGCTCTAAATTGTAACTGATTGGGCCTCAATATCTATTTCTTCCTATTTGAGTTCTCTTTGGCCTTCAACTCAACCTATGGGCTCATGAGTGTCCTAGGAAATCTGAAGGATTTCATTGAAGGTGTTGTCCCAGGTCTGTGAGACCAGCTTCTGATTCCTAGTGGGCAGATTGCCACTACATAGGAGATAGGTCCTATTTGTTTACACTGTATTTGTTACTATTGTGTTTGGAAATTGGGCATCCAGAATATTACTCACACACTGATTTAGGTGAGTCAAATGTTATATTGATGTCTGGCAAAAAAAAATGACCTGGGATCCCATGCATTGTTGTGGCAATCCTAGGCGCATGTTCATTTTCAACAAAGGTTCCATTGGAAGACCTTCTCTGCTGTATTATTAATAAACTTTAAATACATGGCCACAAGACAAGTTTTTAGAAACATAGTACAAATAATGTAGAGCTTGAATGGACATGATTTCGTGACTTATCATTTGAATGATATGTTTCTCTTAAATGGTCAAAAGTCAGAATCTTCTATATTAATTTCCAAATACTCTTCCTGCTGTGTTTTTTCCTTTTGTTTTTGGATTCATGTTACATTCTCTTTAAGTCTATGTGTTTTATTAACATGTATTTTATTAACACATGTGTTTTAAAAACCCATGACAAAAGTCTTTAGAAAATTTTGCCACAGGCCAGTGGCTCATGCCTGTAATCCTTGCTACTCAGGAGGCAGAGATTAGGAGAATTCCAGTGTGAAGCCAGCCTGAGATAAAAGTCCACAATACCCTATCTCAAAGAAACTCAGCACATATCAGGGGTGGCAAAGTGGCTCAAGGGATAAATCACCTGCCTAGCAAGCATGAGGCCCTGGGTTCAGAACTCAGAACTGAAAAAAAAAATTTAGATCAGAATTCAGAAAATTAAGATAAAAGTAAGAAATTTACTTTTTGTAGCAAAAGTGTATTTTGGTTGGTGGATAAAATTTATCTATTTTAAATAAGAGGGAAAATTTTATAAAAGAAAAAGTAGCAGTAAAACATAAGCATGCTGAAATATCTTTTTCATAAAGAAAAAATAGATTTCTGTGAATTTGCAATAATATATAAAACTTGTATGTTACTTTGAAGATTGATGAATACATTTTTGGGTACAACACTTATCCCTTTTACCATAGAAAGCTTACAAAACATGTAATACAGAAATTATTTATAAAATATAAGCAAGCCAAATCAAACACTTTAGAAACATAATCTTGATGGTGATTCAATGTTTTAAGCAGAAAAGGGAAGAAAACAACCTGGTCATTCAAGAATACTAATATCAGTTTAAAAAATTTATGACTGCTGAGTTTTCCTATTGTCAATGATTATTGAACAATTTCAATCAGACTGTAAATAATAATATATTGTCACTATACTTTTAACAACACATTTAAACTTCATAACTTCAGTAAAGAATGTCAAATATGGAAAGCAAACATACTATTTTTATTTAAATAATTAAAGAATGTCAAATATGGAAAGCAAACATACTATTTTTATTTAAATAATCAGGGAGGATTTGAAGCATTGAAGAAATAAGTGATATTCAAAAGCTCTCTGAGGTCACTGAGTTAGGAAAAGAAACCAGGTATCTCAAATTTCAATTCCGGTGGCTTACTTACTGACTTCTTCAACTCCTGTGTAAAATATCCACCATAATACACAATTCACATTTCACCTTCCTGTTAAACAGTTGTCAAGAGAAACATGGCATTACCTTTCCCACATATTGAGGTTCGGAGCCCATGTATTCTTCCAGCACAAAAAACTGATTCCATACCCAGCCACGTTTAACTCGTTGGAAATGTGACCATCGCCCTGGCAGGTGGATAACATTTTCTTTAGGTTCTGTGGCTAAAGTCTGTTGTGGCTGTGTTTGAAGTGGTGTTAGGAGACCTCCATCAAACAGGATCCAGAGAAACAGGGATAAACAGTTCCTTGTGAGCATTGGAAAAGGCTTTCCTGCAGCAGAGTAATGAAAACTCCAGCACTTAATCAAGAAATGTGGGATCCAGGTTTGAGGCGTGTGTGGCTTCACCAGTTATTGCAGAAATGATAATTCAGGCATTAATGCTTTTGTGGCTTCTGCTTTATTATATTCCATCTAAAGTAACCTATAAAATAGATTAACAAGGATACATTAAATTAACAAAATTTCAAGATGATATTCCTCAAAACTTTCATGATATCTATTAACATTTAAAAAAGTAAAAAAGAAAAACTTCAAAAGAATTGTATTGGTAAATGGAAACTACTCTTCACCTTGTTATAAATTGAATTAATTACCTAAATGTTTTAGAGACTTGAAAAATTATCAATTACAATGAAGAAAAAGATATATTATAAACAAAAGTAGTATGTATTTAAAATTAATAATCATTTTAAGGAGGAAACACAGAGTCATGTTTAAAGGTGAATTATTAAATCAGAGTAGGATTTTATAACTTCAGTGTTTGGGGGTGGCATATTCTTTGTTGCTGAGGAGCTACCTTATGCATTTAAAAACATTTTAGTGAAACTCTTTATTCTACTCAATTGACAACTATAAATCTCTCCCATACAGTTATAACAACCCAAACTACCCTCAAATATTAAATGACATCTCCTGAGAGGATGAAAATAGGACAAGATTGAAAACCAAAAATTTGGTAAGAAGGAAAAGTAAACAAACAATTTTTTATAAATCAAAAATATTCCTGAAGGTAGAGAATTAAAATAACCAGACCAACAGGAAAGAAGATAAATTATTAAGTGTAGAAGTAAATGATCTTCCTAAACTGTATGCTACTGATAAAAGGTCAGATTTTATAAGACTTTCTAAGCTTCAATAAATGTAATGCTTCTCTTAACTTCAAGCACTGGAAACACTGTATCTGTGTGTGTTATTTTGTCAATGGTTTGCAGCTCAGAGAAAAATTGGATCTGGCATATGACTCTTAGTCAAGGTGGTTTTAGGTATCTGGCAATGGGGGTACAATGCTCAGAGTTTAGGAGATTTCCAAAAGCCAAAAATATTAGAGGCCAGAAAATATATAGAAGTCTTCCAGAAAAAAAGATCAAAAGCCAAAATCAATAAAGGTTGTAATTAAACATCTACAATTCATGTCATTTTTTGTCAACCAGTCAGCTATAATCCAGGTCTATGCTAATAATAACATAATGCATATAATAAAAGGCATAAAATATTCTTCATGAATATTCTAATTTAAACTTTTAATTTAGGAGCAATTCACAATGCTTGAGATACAACATGAGGTGCAGTGCTCAAAATTGTGCTCTGACAGTATTCTACAAGGACACTCACGAGGAAATGTAACATAGGGCATGATATGTTGTGTAATTTATTAAAGAATATGACTATTCACTGCTGACAGAATAAGTATCATATTTTCATTGTGTCTTTTAATTCTGTCAAGATAGTGTTCTTGAATGTTAACTTAGATCTATAATATGGCAGACACTAATTATAAGTGACTGTTTAGTTGAAATTTAGAAGTTAATAATCAAAATGTACTCTATTTTTAAATTATATGCTACATTTCAAAAACTGTGTGTGAAAAAGATAATATACAATATCTCACTACTAACTTCTGTATTTATTACTTGTTGGCACATAACATATTAGATGGAGTAGGTTAACAATCAATAAACAAAATTTTCTGCTGTTTATTTTTGCTTTGTTAGTATGCTTGCTAGAAAACTAATATTCCATATAGAGCTCACTTTTATGGATTGCATTATTTTCTGTTTAATATAGACAAGAGTTTAAATCATAAACTTTGATTTATACCTAAGTAGTTTATATCTAAGGACTTATTCTTATCAATAAAAGTCAAATATCAAGTATGAACTGTAACATGTCTGTGGAAACAGAAAACATTTGTATCTATTTTCAGCAAGATTGTATGAGTATGAAAGGCATTTCTCTCATGTTTTCAAGTTTAAATCATTAACATTAATATTCAAGGTACATTAATCTTGAACTCCCCACTTGTTCCATGGTTTTTTCCACACTCATGCAAATCCTAGTTCAGATATATTCACTTCAGAAGGGTAGATAAACATGAAAAGAAAAGATAGAAAAGAAACTACAATGTCTCAAATTTATTCTAGAATATTTAATTAGGTCACATTTCTGTCCTCATGTTCAATGGAATTTTCTTCTCCCAATTGTCTGGAGATTTCAGATATTAAAACACACATTTTTAGAGAGCATTGACATAAAAGGTCATTTCTCTGAACAAATGTTTTTATTGCATATTCGATATTTTTGATGTGCATCTGTCTATATTTATCATCATTGTCATCACTCTGCTTCTAGCCCCATTTCTCCTAAGAAACCAAAGAGGTCTAAAGTCAGAGTTTTGATCCCCTACCAGAGTAATTTTTTTGAAATTTTTCCTATGTTTTTTCCTTTCACTATTGTGATAGAATACATGTTTGTAATGTTGTAATGTGAAGAAATTACTTCATAAGTGATTGGTAAGTAGTGCAAAATGTGACACAGGATGGCTATGAAAGGTTGTTATTTCATAAGCCAATTCCCCACCACATTCAGGACTTGCACAACACAAAACAGCAGCTAAATGTGAACTATGGTAATAGGATTGAATGCAGCAGGAGCCATAGAGAAGTGCAGTGTAGACTTTGATGTCCCTTTCCTTCAGGCCCACATTCTATTCTGTGCTTTTTTTGGTTCTTATTGGAACTGTGTTTGATCATAATGTGCTGTTTTTCTTCCATATTTTTATGCACTTCTCTCTTTCTCTAAGTGGGCTGGTCTTGATATACTACAGTAGAGGTTTATATTTAATGGGCCATTTGTTAGTAGTTTGGTTTTGCTAGTATTGCCATTAGGATGCTGATTGTTAGTGGTGATTATATAGATTTAGGGATTTGAACATAATCTTTTTTTGTTCCTTGAATCCCAGTACTTTACATGAATTTTGCACGGTGCAGAATATGTAGACACACATATATCACTTTGTAGAATGTATGATATTCATGAATTTAGCAGGTCTTTATAATCCAACTCTTAATGCTTGGCCTTGGTACTTTTCAACTCTTGGGTTCAAACAATGTAGATGTTTTACTATTAGCAGTAGTAATTTATATAGACATACATTTATGTGATGATTTGTTTTTCTTTTTCCCTGGGTGTTGTGGTGATGAGTGATGAGGTCCTGGAGAATAGAAATGCTCCCTCTTTCATGTTCTGTTATGTGTCTGATGCCTACAGGATTACTGGGATATATAGATACCAGATACTTATTTGTTAAGTTTGAGCAACTTATTCATTGAATGATGGCAGTTAGTTTTATTAAAAATTTACTATAGTGTCTGTTCTGGAATGGAAGTTCTATTATCATATTCACTTTACAGAAGAAATATTAGAATATAGATGTAAAATATTGCCCTCAGTTTACAAGCTAACAGATAGCAAATAAGTTTTAATCTGGGTATTGTGACTCAGAGATATACTCTTGGGTACTATACTGTGCTACTCATTTGTTAGTGAATGCATAAATACACACCAACATAAGGACATTCAAATCATACCAAAACAGAAATAATGGCTTGAAAGGCCTAAATTCCAACTTACTTTTTCCAATATTAAGCAATGGTTTCAATATTGATCAGCTTAAGCTTTCTTAGACAATTTAGAGACAATTTAAAATAGAGATAAAAGTTGTTAGATCACTACAGTTCCTTTGAAGCTAGGAGATTCAGAACTTCCATGGAATTTTAGGTAGAGGAAGAAAAAAAGTAAATAATTGTCTCCACTAGTGTACTAATAGGATTGGGTGGTGGTTGAAAAATTCTGAAAATGTCCAGGTTCCCACCTAATCCACCTAGAAAAAACACTAAATATTTCCTATGATGTGAAGTAATCATTGAACAAAGAGGAAGTTGAGGCCACTTCTAGCTGAACAAAGTTTCTTTGCAGGTAACCTGACACTTGAATGCAATCTTAAGGTCAGACAGGTAATTTGGCGGTATGTTTTCTCATAACAACTCTGAATTTAAATTTGGTCTCCAGATTAATCTCATTAAAATTTGAATAGTGAACTAAATTTTGTTAACTAATTAATAAGTATGGAGAGTGGCACAAGATACATCTATAGTACTTTTTAAAAATCATATGTTTGCTCATTATTATTGTATAGAAATGCTAATGATTTTTGTATATTGATTTTATATTGTGCTACCTTGCTATAGCTATTGATGGTGTCTAGGAGCTTTTGAGTAGAGTTTTTTGGGTGTTTAAGGTATAGGATCATATCATTTGCAAATAGGGATATTTTGACAGTTTCTTTGCTTATTTGTATTCCTTTTATTCCTTCTTCTTGCCTAATTGCTCTGGTTAGGAATTCCAGTACTATGTTGATTAAGAGTGGAGATAGTGGGCATCCTTGTCTAGTTCCTGATTTTTGAGGGAATGGTTTCACTTTTTCTCCATTAAGTGTAATGCTGGCTGTAGGTGCATCATATATAGCTTTTATTTGTTGCCCTCAACACAGAGAAACTAAAGCAGATACTTTAAAGCAACTGAGGTCAATAGGAGAAGAGGACCAGGAACTAGAGAAAAGATTTGTTCAAGAAAAATTAACTTAGAAGGTAACACACATGCACAGGAAATCAATGCGAGTCAACTCCCTGTATAGCTATCCTTATCTCAACTAGCAAAAACCCTTGGTCCTTCTTATTATTGCTTGTATGCTCTCTTCAACAAAATTAGAGATAAGGGCAAAATAGTTTCTGCCAGGTAGCGAGGGGTAAGGGGAGGTAAGGGAGGGAGTTGGGGAGGTAAAGGAGTGGGTGGGGGGAAAGGGGGAGAAATGACCCAAACATTGTATGCACATATGAATAAAATAAAAATTTTTAAAAATCACATCACATCTAGGGCAAATATACCAATGTTGTAGGACTTGGGTTACATGACAAGGGGATAACATATAGAAAACCCAAAACATGAAAGCATTTGATGTCCCCACTCCAGAGGAATTAATACAGAAACCTTAAAATGACAGAGGTCAACACGAGAAGGGGACCAGGAACCAATGTAAAGATCAGTTAGAGATGAATCAACATGGATTGTAACACATTTGTACATGAAAGCAATTCTAAGAATCTCTCTGGATAGCTGTCCTTAACTAGCAAAAATGCTATGTCTTTCTTATTATTGCTTATTTCTGCTCTTCAATGGAACTGGAGAAAAGCACCGAACAAGTTCTGCCTGGAAGGGAGGGAGGAGGGGGCAGAAGGTGGGAGCGGGGGAAGAAGGGAGAAATGACCCAAACTATGCACATGTGAATAAATGAATAATAATTAAAAAATCATATCACAGCTTTATGATAAGTAAATGATTGGCAAGTGGCATTTGAAATATGAAAGCACATCAATGATGTTCAAGTCTGAATGGCCAAAAAACACATGAAAGATCCTCACCGTCCCTGGCCATAAAGGAAATACAAGTCAAAACCACAGTAAGATTCCACCTCACCACTGTTAGACTAGCTACCATCAAGAACACCAACAACAAATGTTGGTGAGGAAAAAGGGAACCCTCATGCATTTCTGGTGAGAATAAAAACTAGTATAACCCACTACAGAAAACAGTACGGAGGCTTCTTATAAAACTAAAAATAGAACCGCCATGTGACCCTGCAGTACCACACCTAGGCATATACTGAAGGATTGTGAGTCAGCTTACAACAAAGGCACTTGTATACCCATATTTATTGCAACACTATTCACAATAGCAAAGCTATGGAAACAGTCAAGATTCCCCACTAATGATGAATGGATTAGAAAATGTGGTATTTAGATACAATGGAATTTTACTCAGCTACAAAGAATGAAATTTTGTCATTCACAAGTAAATGGATGGGACTAAAGAACATTATCATAAGTGAATTTAGTCAGGCTCAGAAAGCCAAAGCCACAAGTCTTCTTTCAAATGTGGGTTATAGACCTAAAGCAAATGCAACAATTTTATGGGACACAGGTCATACTAAGGGCAGGCCACACACAGGAGAGGAAGGACAAAGGAAGGAACCAAACACTTGAATGTGGTTTATGTGCCCACGGTACAGGAATGAATATAGAAATCTTAAACTGGATGGGGCCACCATGGAAAGTGGACTGGGGAGGAGTTAAGAGGACTAGAAGAGATGAACCAGTTTTAATACATATGTGCATGGAAACAACACAAGGAAACTCCCTGTGTAGCTATCACTATCTCAAACTATCAAAAATGCCATGTTTTTCGTTTTTATCTTTTATGTTTTTTCTTCTACAAAAATCAGAGAACAGGAGGGTAGAACAAGTTCTGGTGGGGGGAGCACTGGTAGGAGTGGAGAGTAGGCAGGGAAAGGCGATAGGAGGATGAATATGGTGCAAATAATGTGTATGAATGTATGTAAATACAAAAAAGTTACCTCTTGAAACTTCCAGGAATCAGGGGAGAGGGGATGAAAGACAGCAGTGGAGGGGGTAAATTCATGTATGATATATTTGATACATTGTAACAACCTTTGCAAAGGCTACAATGTACCCCCACCCAGCACAATTAAAAAAAAAGAAAATCAGTTTTCTCTCTGTAGAACTGTATACATGATTCCAGTAAGTATGTTTCAGTCTTCTTTCAGTTAGAGAATGTGTACAAGAACATTTCTGAACTCCTGTGATTGCTTTATGATCCTGAAATTCCTTCAAGGTTTTTGTAACTCTGCACTCCTTTAGTGAGCAAATGTACCTATATTTTCAGTGCATGATGGTACACCCAGCAGACCCCTACTGCCAGCCATCCTTGTCAGCCAGGGAACTTTTAAAATGTATGTCACAGCAAAAGTAAAGCAAGAAGATTGAAAGACTCTGTTTCTGAACTGAATGGAAAACAACTCCCACTGATATAAAACACAGGACAAAATTACAAGGAAAAACACTATCCAGCCGTCCACCTGGGTATACTTGCTCCAGTACCAATGGTATTGTTACAAAAGCAAGAATAGAAGACTTGTCCTGAGGTGTCAGCACCCTATGGAGACATTTGAGCCTTAAAGAAGACATAATTTTTAGAAAGGCATCACCAGAGATGTCTTTTATTCCAGGTAACAGATCTCACACATAGTGTTTAAAAATTGATATTTGTTTATATTCCTAATCTTTTGCAGAGCCAAAGTGGCTTTCCAAAGACCTCCCAAACATTATACGAGTCTAGGGAGCCAAACATCCCTTTTAGCAGAACATAAAGTTATAAAAACATTTAAAAAAGATCATATATCAAAGCAGGGGACACTTGACTGTGAAGTATCTATGATGTTAACACTTTTTCTTTCAGTATTTTCTCCAAAGCCAAGAGAGACACAGAGGCTGTGGTTTCTGCAGTTATTTATTTAACTTGGCTTGTGTTTGCTTTTTTAATGACAACTCCTTGTAAGGGGCTTACTTCATGTAAATTACATTGAAAAGGCTGTATTTGTCAGGGGAGAACTTAGTATTCTGAAAGATATGTTAATTATTAAAATGTTTATCTGTTATTTGAAGTATTCTAAGACTAACTGCATTTATATAATTCTTCAATGATGACTATGCTTGTGTGTATTTTAAATTAAAATTCTATGGAATAAATTGTCAAAGGCACTTCTTAAAGTTTAAAAAAATAAGAATATTTATAGTTTTCCCTACCTATTCTTGTTGTGAAAGGTCTTTTAATTTGAAATAGTAACTGAAAGTGATCCTCATTCAAAAGATATAAGGATTGTCAACTTGATTGAATTGAGAGATGTCTAGGACATTAGGAAAGCACATTTCTCAGTGTGTCTATGAGGATGTCTCAGGAAGGAATTAATTCAGTGTTTGGGGGGAGAATAACAAGCCTGAAAGTGGGTAACACCCACTGATAGTCTGGGGACCCAGATATGAAAAAAGGTAAAAGGAGAAGGAAGCCAACTAATACAGACAATCTCTCTCTCTCTGATTCTCAGTTAAACTGAAATGAGCTGCTCTGCTCTTCCACACCTTCCTTGCCATGATACCAAAGCTCTGAAACCAGGAGCCAAAATTCAGCTCCTCTTCTCCATTAAGTTGCTTTGGTAAGGTATTTTGTGATAACAATGAAAAACTGGCTAAAACAGACAGTAGAACAATTTCTGAAGCTTCCAGAACATGAAATAATAGTCATAGTATGTGACACTCAGAACAGAACATCTTGGACAGAGCAAAAGGAATTTCTGGAAAAGTATCAGAAAGGAGTTGTGGGAAGATGATCAGTCCAGGTTGGAGCAGAAGGAAATTCCAAGTGGTAGGAAATTGAAGAGGTAAAAGGAGGGCATTAAAACTAAGGTATTTGATAGGCTTTATAAATAATAAAGAGGACATGTACAGTTTAAGAGTTTGATGAATTAGTGACAGCATGTGGAAAAGTAAATAAACCAAGAAAGGCAATTACTTACTTCCTGGAGACAAACACATATACATGCATACATATGAAATTGAATCATATCAAATATCATGTAATTACATTTAAGAGAATATAACTTTGTAGAATAGGAACTTATCTACTTTAAGATAAAATTATTAACTGATGCTAATATTCACCAGAAATCAGATTTTAACCAAGATTTATTCAACAACTAATGCTTAAAAAATTGAAATCATTCACTTCTGGGAAATTAAGAGATTTTGGTCAAGTAAGTGACCTATTTTCAAAATGTTTTAGGATATTTTCTGGCATGCAATTGGCAGCTCATTTTCTATGGACCCAGTTAAAAACATGGCACCCTGCATATCATGCCAGATACTATAGACTTCTACAAGAAATAATATGACAAGAGTGAGAAAGAATCTAAGTTCAGTTTAGATTATCCCTTTGTAATAGATAGAAAACATTAGTCTGAAAGCCACAGAATCTACATTTTCATTAATGTTGCACACTACATATATATGGTCAAAATAGTTTGGTTTTTAATTACATTCAAAAACTGAATCAACAAAATAAGATACAATCGTTCAGCAGGGATAAATTCAAGAATGTTTATAGGAAGCCCAACATTAGGGACTGATGGACAGCTGCTCAGAAAATCAGCTGAGAATAAGCTTAGATTAAATCCAGTTTAGGCAATATGGTTAAAACTGTCAGAAGGGTCTTTTGTCTCCTTTCTTGATATGAGGAATTGAATCCCAATATGAGGCATTCTAGGCACAAAGGATCTCAGAATCTGCCACTGTGCTAACATCCCCAAGTCCTGTATTTTGAGAAAAGGCCCCACTAATTTTCCCAGACTGAGCTTCAACTTGTGATTCTCCTACCTGAGCACCCCAGTTAGCAGGGATTACAGGCATGTACCATTACACCATACTTTCAGGAGAATCTTAAACTTCATTATAAGTTAAGAACTCTTCCTAAATTCTGAAAAATATGAAGCTAATGAAACCTAAAGTAAAAATATGTTAACAGGAACATTCTGAGAGCAAAACTAAATAGTAGAAAGCATTACTTCTGGTTTGGAGGAATAAGGAGTTCAAAAGTCACTCAGCAGAATAAAATGGAAAAAAATAGTTAATATTAACTTAGTCAATACAAATGGTTTTAAGTGTATAAAGGAAATGGAGAAGCATTTATTTAAAGAAATCTAGTGAATCTTGGTTTTAAAAAAAGATAAGAAAATAAACCTAAAATCTTTATCTGTACTAAAGAAGCAAGGATGTAGTCATGATGAAGATCAGCTGTTCCTCTGAACCCAACTCCTTTCTGAAGCTATGACTTCTCTTGGAAGTGGTAGGTTTCTCACCTTTTGCTTTAGTGAAACCATTGTTGTGTGTCCTCATGAGGGGCTTCTTTTTGAATTAATACCTCTAGACTACTAGAGCATGAAGTCACAGAGACAAGAAGAACTTGGGTCCCATATTTGAGAGTATGTCACCAACTTACTACTTTTACTACCTCAGGCAAAACCATGCCCTTCTAGGCATCACATAAATCATTGAAAGTTCTATAGAAACAATCCAGGCTGGACATAACTCAAATTTGCTTCATCTGGGGTGCAAAAAAGCAATTAAGAGGCAAACTTTTACACAAGTGATTTTCTTTCAATACACAAACTTAGAGAACATGATGAAAGAGAGGTCTGAATCTTGGGCTTGTTACTCTTCAGTACAGCACTTGCCTAGCATGCTTGAAGGTTTCGGCTTAATTCCCAAAATCAGGGATGAAGGAAAGGAGGGAAGGAACAAAGGGAAGGGAAAAGGGAACATAATGGAACAGAAAAGAATGATGTGAGTCTGTACCTTGACTTACATGTGAGACTAGCTTTTTGACAACCCATTATAGACTGCTAACAGGAATCTGATTGACTAAGAGAAAAAGCCCCTGAGTTGTAAAAATAGATACCATGTTCCTATTTACAGAGAACCACAAAGCTTTGAAAAATGAGAATACTTAATGGAGTGAATACTTTTACACACCAGAATTCCAGAGAGACTAAATCTAGGATAAACATGAAGCTGAGTTTAGCATAAATTGCATTTCTCAGAGGAATTTACACAGGGGAGAAGACAATGACAGAGACCATCATGACAGTGAGATGTCTGCATGATGGATAGATAAGTGAACCTGTGTTCAATGGATGAAATATTTTGGAGCTAGATTTCATTTGGAGTGTGTATTGATGCGCATCAAGGTATCAGAATATCCCAGCTACATATCATAAAAGATTTCAATATACACACTAACAAAACTACAAAACTATCAATAGGATTTCTGACAATTAAGAAAATTTTTTCTCTTTTATTCAAATAAAAAATTACTGTATTTACCAATCAGTCTTTTCAAAACCATCTTCTGATTCCTGTACTTTCAATACCAAAATAGATTCATTATGATTTATTCAAGGGATAGTGAGAGTTATTTACAGGATTATGATTAGAAATTGAATTGTAACTTTTCAAACTGTAGAAGATGGTTAAAAGGAAAGAACCCTACCCAGGCAAAGAAAAGCATTTATTAAGCAGCAAATATTCTCTAATTTCATATTTCTACATATTATTGAAATCACACAAGACTCATAAGACTTATTTCTTGGAATTTACCTTACAGTTTTCTATAGATTTCTCCTGATGTATAAAGTTATAAAGCTTCAAATGTACATCTCAAAACTTATATTCTCTACAAAAATCTAAGCAACAGCATATCACTATGAATATTTTTACTGCATGTCATGTATGTATATGCCTATATATATATATATATATATATACTTAGATAACTCATTCTACTTTTAAATAAAATATTTCTTTCAATTAATAATTACTGCATTACACCATTGATTTATTAAAATATCTCTGTATGTCATAGCCTTCCCCACAGGGAAGTGAGGAGGGGATATAAATAGTTTTCTTATTTGGAGAACTACCTACAATTTCCACCTTGATAATAAATTAAAGTTATTATTATTGGAATGAGTTGATTATAAAAGAGTCAAGCTTGCTTTTCTCTCTTCCTCCTTCTCTCCCCCCACTTTTTCTCTCTCCTTTCCTCCACTTCCTCCTTCTGCCTCAAGAATAAGAGGTGGGTCCTTACCAGATGACATAAAACATACTGAAACAGAGAGACATCCTTTAATATGCAGCTGGAAACATTGACATCACATTTTAGAGTTAGGAATAGTGACCAGAATCATTAGATGCTCTGAGGAAATGTTCCCAGAGTGATTGTGATGTTCCTCCCTTTTGTGATTAATGAATACAGTCCTTCAGTACATGCCTGCTCTGACTTTCAACACTTAGAGACAGAAGGATGATAGACTAAGAAAAACAAAAGTCATACTTCCATGACAGATTGTAATCCTGGATCTTGATGTAGCTTGTCATATGGAAGTCTCTTATTTTTATAAATTATTTTTGCTTCTGTCTCCCTCTCTGTCTTAAGAGTTGTGATAGTCTTGAAACAGGTGAAATATATTAACATTGAACTCTAAAGGATAAGTCAGGTAGCTTTCATTCTTACAGCTAAAATTCCAAAAGATAAAAGAGAAAAAAAAGGATCTGAACACCTATGCAGCTGCTTTTATAGATTTTCTTAAATAATAAACTGCTGTTTATCTGCCAGTGGGAACATGTAGATTAATATTGACTTGGACAGACAGAGCTTTTTTTCTGATTTCTTAAGTTGCATTATTATCCCTCTATTGCCAGAAAAATCCTTATCACTTCTTATACAGCTAAATATTTATTGCTTATTAAACAACTAGTGAAATCCAAATACTACATTGCTTTACAGATTAATGTATCTCTTCAAGAAATCTATGTAATTCTGTGGTTGCAGTCACTCATTCTGAACTGAAGATTTTAATAACAAAGTATATCCATTTCTCATTTACCTTCAAAGATATATATTTTATATTTATTTCTCATAGCATTATCTTGCAGTGAATCCCTTTGCAAATGTACTATTAGTGACATACAAGTATGTGAAATAATGACACTATGTAATTAAAGGAAACCACATCTCTTGTCAAGATAGGTTTTTGAAAATAGACATAAACTTGTTAAGGTAGTCCACTTTGCATCATTATGGTTTGGAAGAAAAATCAATAATGTATGTGGAAGGATAGCATCCATTGAAATTAATCCAAGAAAAAGTCCCTGGTGTGACTGCATTTTAGGTAAACTCATAATGGAATGTTATGAGAAAATTTAATGGCATATCTACAGCCTTAAAGATTGAGAAAGAAATTAATCAGTAATAGTAATCTTTTCAGTAAATAAATATTGTACTTATGTTGTATTATATATCATGTAAATAGACACTTGTCTATTATAGTATTCACAAATTTTAAAAAACACTAATAAGTGGCTATCAAATAAGTACATTCAGTTATTTCATATTTCATTTCCTTTTCATGTACATCTTCAATCCTTTGGAATATATTTGGTCAAACAGAATGAGGTAGGTTTTCCTCCAGTAGACATTCCAATTTTCTAATCTACTTTAATAACTGATAAAGGTTATAAACTTAGAGAACATGAGTAAATATTTATTGAATTTTTCCTATTGTTTAAAATGTAGGCATAATTTTTAAAATTTTACTAGTTATTCACTATTAAAAATGGTCTATATAGTTGTTATCATCTTCATTTTACTAAAAGAAAATGAGAATGGGAATTATCCTTTGTATCATAAGACTTCTACCTCCCTTGTCTCTAGCTGAGAAAAGTTCAAGATCTTCTTAAGCCTAAAAAGAGAATGTCCCTCCCATTGTTTGCACAAATACATTTTGTTCTTTCCTACTCCATCCAGACGTTTCAGTCAGTGACACCAATTCTATTTGAGTAAGAAGCATTTCTGTTTCCTAATAGAAATAAAATGCTGAAATTGGTATACTAAGATAAACAGGTAAGCCTTTCAGCATCACATAGATGATAAAAGAGGCAGTTAAAGAGGTTTCTTCTTTCTCATTTTCACTGAACTTGGTCTTAGCTTTTCCCTTTCTCTGCAACAGACTCCATACATCAAGATCTAAATACAACACATTGTATTGAGATTTCAGTGTATTGAGAGCCAAACACGAGTATATACAAGATCTCAAAGCTAATCTATAAGAAATGCCATAGCACTATCCAAACTTTATAATGTGGAAATAGATATAGTTGAGAAGTTAAAGGATGTTGGTAAATCACTAAGAATTGGACTAATGCTTCAATCCTCTGTGATGATAAAATAGCATGATTCATTACTTCAGAAAAAATTAGAAAAAACACACTTTAAAATTTAATATATGAACAGTAAAGTACATATTTATAAACATAAGAAAAGGAAAAGAAAGGGAGGAAGTAATAATGAAAGTCTCTTTGCCCTTCATTGGAAACTATTTATACATCATGATTTGTTTTCCTGTAGATCCATAAAGAGATATACATGAAGATATTCATCATTGTGTTGTTTGTTGTAGGAAGTGGAAATTTGTACATAGCAGTTCATCATTACAGCAGCAGAGTTATGAAATAAATTGTAGGTGTAAGATTAAATAATATAAAACAATAAAAGGAATAGGAATAAATGAGATTTACATATGTAGATTTCAAAACCATAATATTAAGTGAAAAAGCATGATATAGAATGGTACTTTCATCAAAGATACATCTGCAATTCAAGAATCATGTAGTATTATAAACAAATTTCATGACATTCATCTAAGGAAAAGTTAGGAAAAATAAATTGGATGAATACATATACACCTTAATGAGTATCCATAAATGTGGAAACATGAAAAGAAAGGATGGAGGGAAAATTCCTTTAAATACTACAAATAAGGAAGTACTGGATTTTTCTATGATGTTAGTGAATCATGATCAGTGGTATATGAGCAATTCACTTTTTTACACCTGGGCTCTGCACACCATGTGGTAAGTTAAACCCAAAGTCCAACACTTAGACATGGAGTGATTTAGTTGCTGTAATACATGTAAAAATAATAAAATAAAGGGGAAAAAAATGGCACCCCGAGTGATAACACAGATGACAAATGGTGATAGAGAAGGCTGTAGAAGCCTTCTCTTTAATAATATGTCTTTTGTCATATTAGGTTTATAATGAATTTAGAAGGGATGTGAAACATTAATCAAAGTTTTTTTCAGCAATTGTGATAAAAAGTTAAAAGTTTTATATACTGGTACTATATTAATTTTAAAAAGTATGGGAGATCCAAGGTGGCGACTAGGGTAAGGAAGCAGAAAGCCTAAGCTCTGTGACTCCAAAAACCTCCCTGGGATGTCGGAGCCACACTTGGGTAATTCTGACTGCTTCTAGCTAAAATAATAACTGTCCATCACATTAGGTGCAGAAAAAAATTCAAAGAAATTCAAAAATTAGATCAGTCTTATTTGCACATAACAACTGCAATTTATGGCATAGCCAACAAGGCAGGTCTGGCCCGGGAAAACGTCCTCCCACATGGCGGTTTCTCACTTCTTTTTTTTCCTCCTTCTCTTCTTCCTTCGTCAAGTAGAAACAGCATCAGCAGGAATCAAACTCTGCATCATCCTGAACACCTAGCCCATGGAAAGTATCCCCGTGCTGTACTGCACTTAGAAAAGTTGGCACCATTTCTCCCTGCCACCTCCAGTTCCAAACCTGCCTGTGTGTCAATTGGCAGAAGAAACAGATGAACATCATGGACCACGCAGGAACATAAACCAGAACACCCCCTCGGCAGACTGATCCTCCCCAACAAAACTGATAAACAAACAGTGAACTGCACTCAAACACAGACAGCAGAGGGGGTGAGTAGAATGCTGAACCTGCCCCAGAGAAAGGGGACAGGGCAAAGAACTAAATTCTCAGTTCTGAACTCTCAGTGAGCAAACACAGGAAAGGTAGCAAAGACTGTGGGGTGGGGTGACAAACCACCTCCCAAAGCAGGGCACATAGTGGATCACAGAGCTGATTTGAGCAAAAGAGCAGCATTCGAAACTGAACTTCCCCACAGAACTGAAAAACAAACAGAAAACTGTAATCAAACATAGACAGAAGAGGGGGTAGATGGTATTCTGAACCTGCCCAGGAGAGAGGAGGTGGAGCAAAGAACTAAACTCTCAGCACAGAGAGTTCTGTCAGTGAAAAAACACAGTGACAATACACCCCCTAAAGCAGGGAAGGCAGTAGATCACAGAGATGATGTCTTGAACCAGAGTACAGCATTCAAACTGAACTGCCTCACCTCACTGTGGGAGAAGCTGACCAAGCAGCTACAGCTGAAGGCTAACACAGCTGTCAACTGGGGAAAACAACAACTCTGACCACCCTGCATGATCTGGCAAGCCTACCTCACCTCACAATTTCAATTAAGCTGGGGACAGAAAGATGAAACACTACTCACAAGGCAGTCACCTGGTGGATGTATCAGAGAGGAGGACTAGAAGAGAAATAGGCTGTGTTCTGATAATAAAGCAGAGGCAAGGGATGGCAAAGCAGAGAGATAAAACTTAAAGAACTGAAACATGAAGAAAGACACATAGTACTGCAGAAATGAAATAGCCAATGAAGTCAAGTGTAGCCATATGTGGGTTGAGCTTGGCTTTCTGCTTGCAAGGGTATGTAAGATGAGAACTCTTTGTTCTTGGGGCTCTGTCTTTGGACATGAGTCAGCTGGGTCTGGGCCAGCACAATGAAACATTCCTTCCTACTAAACTGCCTCAGTGTCCCATATCTCAGCTTGAGAGTCCTGCAACATTTCCTGGGGGCTCATTGCCAGGATTGTGGAGATGGTGATTTGTCACCTTCCTTGTCACTAGGGTGCATCCCCTGGACCATCAGGAGAAGATCCCACCAGGCACCAACGGACAACTCAATCCGCAGGAGGAACTCATCCTCCCTGCGAGTCAGGGTGAAGGCCTTGGGTGCACAAAGGAACCCAGTGAGGTACAGGAACCAGAGAGGGGAGGGGAGCACTGTTTGTAAGACTTGTAAGAATCTGGGTTTGAATTCAGACCTGCCTCAGGAGGGAGAAGGGAGACAGCATCTCCCAGAGACCCCCAAATAACCCTATTTGGTGTGAAACTGGGTTTCTCAGGTTAAGGGAGCAGGGTGAAAGAGTGTGAGACACCTCCCAGGGTTAGTGGAGGCTGAGGTTTTCCTGGGAAATAGCCACAACTGAGGGTAAGGAATGGGTAACAAAAATTCAGTTCCAAAGAGGGAGACTCAAAGAGAACACATGCATCATCCACCATTCCACTAGATAGCTCTCCTGGTATAATTTAAAATATTTCGCTTTTTTTGAGAGTGCACTCTAATTTTGTGTGTGTCTGTCAATTTGTTTAAAACACTGGGCAAAATTTAATTTGCTACTGAAATTTCAGCTAATCTTGTGCACTCTTAAGTTAACATTTTTTTTCTGGCATACTTAATTTATGAAACTTTTATGTATGTGTGCATATGTGTGTATGTGTAAGCATCTTCAAAATTGTTCTTAAACTGCTGTTATAAGGTTAATGTGATATTCAAGGCAACAACAACAACAACAACAAAAACCAGGGTTTTTGTTTTAAAGATCTCAGTTATAAACTGCTTACAATGATTTTTACATATGAATATATAAAAATCTTGAAGGTGGTTCTTATTGTAAAGTAAATGCAAAAAAAATTACTCTGTTCTACCACTACTTTTAAGAAAACAGGTTTTCAAACTTATTTCAATCAGGTCTCACCAGGATGTAGGGTTTCAGGGGTTAACACTCTGGCTTAGACCAGAGGAAGAAAAAAAAAAAGAAAAGGCAGGCCACAGCCTGCAACAGGAATCTTAAAATTTGGGTAGTTAAAAATGGCTTTAGCCTGTTTCATTCTCATAAATAAAATCTGGGATTTAATTCTCTCTTATAATATATGTGTCTATTAACAAATGGGCTTTCTAAAAAGTTGTTTTTCTAAAAAAATATTTTAAGGTTGATTTCTTTCTATTTTTTTCATATAAATATAAGACTCTAAGCTAAAAGGTTTTATGAGTTATTTTCAACAAGTTATATATATTTATATACATCTATAGCATTAAGGATATGGTTTTTAAAAATAAAAGGTTAAAAAATACTTTTAAGTAAAAAAAAAAAAAAGGATAAAGACAATTTCCCACAGGTGATACAAAATAAGTTGTCATAAAAATATGGAGCTTATATATGACTATGTAGTGATCAAGTTGACTAAAATCCAGTTACATTAAAGGTTTTGTAAGGTCAAAATTTAATGTACTAATATTAAACTAAAACTTAATTCTGTAAGCTCATAACAAGATTATCTTAAAAATATTATACTGTTCTTAATAACATTTACAAAAATGGTCTTAAAGTGGTTTTTGTTTTGTTAAGACAACTGTCAGAAATTTTTGGTGTTACAGGTTAATCTACAAATTTTTCAAGACAAGAAGAGTTTATAAAACACAAAAGGCAAGAGGCAACTGAGCACAGGGAGTACTGCTGCACTGATATGAGGGTTGAGACAGATTTACTTATATAAAGCAAATGAAAAAAAAAGAAAACTCAAAAAGGAGCACTACACTGGAAGTCAAGACCTCTTGTTTTTATTGGAATCAACAAAGTGGAGATGCTAGTCCAAATGGCAGGTGGAGGGAATTTTTGGCAGGGGAAGCCCAGATTGGGCCTGTTGTTTTAGGGAACCTCCACTGACTACAGGTTGGTGGGATCCTACTGTATGTCATGAACCATATGTTAATGGCAACAATCTGGGATATGATCCCTTATCAATGTCTGAGCCATGATTCTTGGCCATTAAGTTTCCTAACTCCACACTTAGTCCCCATAAATATTTACCTGTATTCTCTTGTGATTTTTGTTGGGGTTTTAGCTACTAAGATAACTGAGTCATGTTCATTTAAGGGTTGGTTTATGTTGGGGTTGACAGTGAGGACAGCCATGTTAGGAGAAGACCACCTCTCCCCTTGAAGATGGCTTACTAGAAACTCCCCACCCAACCCCAAAGACTGACAAAGGACCAATTGTTAATCTTTTTCTCCCAAGATGGGTGCCAAGTACAGTTGAGCAAACAGTGACCTAACTAGAACTTATCTTTCTTGGTCGCCCAGCAGCAGTATCCCCTAGTGACCTTCCTGGTACTTTTTCACTAGCCCCATATACATAGCCCAAGACTGTGTGGGGGAGTGAGCTCTAGCTCTCTTGCTTGTGTCCCACACCACAGGGCTCCTGCCTGAACAATAAACCCTGTGTTTGAGCTGTCCCTTTGCCTCTTCTATGGCTCTTATTTTCTAACAGATTATGTAAAATTTTCTAGATGACTTCATGGTTAAACAACTGTCGTCTTTGGTGACTCTAATGAGTTGGTACCCTTTATGTGTCTGTGATTGGGTTATTTGGGTTTACTAAAACTTTTCCCCTGCCAACTGATGAAAAAATCTGTTTTACTTCAAGAACAACAACTAAAGTAATATGTATATATAACCTCTACAGAGCTATGATGTTATTGCTGATTCCTTAAACTAAATATACTTATGTTTTCCAGTATATCAAGCCTTCTAAAATACAAAATTTAGATAAACATGGTAACAAAAAATTAGTGGTACTGCTGTGCTGTTCTGTTAGTTGCTAATTTGTCCATCAAAATTTTAACCATGGCTCTTTTAAGTTTTTGACATTAGAGTTCTGATCCTTCTGGGGCATTTACAATCAAGTACATAAAATATGACCCTAAAAAAGTGCTTATGTGTCAACCAGATTAGCTTTTTAGACATCTGCTTTTGTTGGATTTGTTATGTATTATCCTTTTCTAAAAGCCCACTGCTTATGAGCCACTCCTTCTAAGCCTCTTTGTTGCTTAAATTTGTCCAAAAATGTCTAGCTGGTAATGACTCCCACCTGATCTGCTGGTTATTCCTGCCTCCCCACTCCATGTGGGACCAAAACCAACCAAACAAACAAAATCCCAGAAAGAGCAAATCCTCATGATGAGGAAAGAAAATGACCAATCAAGAAAGATCTTCAGTCTATGGCCATACCACCCTGAATGTGCCCAATCTTTTCTGGTTCCAGAAGCTAAGCAGAGTCAGGCCTGGTTAGTTCTTGGATTGGGAAAAAAAAATCTTCAGAAGACACTACTCAGATATAAATAGTTTGGAGACAAGGTGAGAAATGCCATCAAAGTTCAAATGGAGTCACTCATGCCAGACCTCTCAAAAATAACCATGGCTGAGAGGATTGAGGAAATGGTTCTTATACATGTGTGACCATCTGGCATTAAAACCATTCCAGAAACAAACTCATGTTTTTAGATAGGGTCTTCATAGTGGCAAAGTGACTATTTTTACTACCTCTAAGCATGTCCTTTGATACTTAAAGATGGTAGTTTTAACTTTTGTAAACAATGAGTTTTCTTGGATACTGATAGTATATTGTTGCCATGCTAATTCTACACAGTTAAAAAAAAAGTTACTGTCTGTATATAAAAAAAAAGCCTAACTATTAAAACCCCATTAGTGGGGCCCTTTTATTGTTGTTTTGTCTATCCCCACTACAGTTAAAGTTACAAAAATTGCTCCCTGGATCCACTACAGCTGAGTAAAGCCACCCTCTCCCAAGTGGCAGTGCATCCCTGACCCAAATTTACCATCCAAGATCACCCTGCAGAACACCTGTGGCCTTTCTTGGCAGGATTACACTTCCTAGGAGATAACAGGGGACCATGAACAATGGGACAACAACCCTGTTATAGTCACTCTGAAAGCTATCTAGTCTTCACACAGAGGAAGCTCAAACATGGGAAGCTCCCCTGTTCTCTTCTATACACTTGGACTCTTACCTTTTGGGTTGACCCTTACAAGGTTTTTCCCATGTACTAAATGTTATAAGAGAGCTATTGTTGGGACCTCCACACAGCAGTACTTGGTATAATGCACCCACCAACAGGTTAGATGTTACATCAGCTCATATACTCCTAGGTTAGTGAGACTGCTGTTGATACTAAAAGTCCCAGAGTAAAGAAAACAATGCAGACTGCATTTGTCATAAAAAGCAGGGAAAAAGTTCTTATCCTAGGAACATACTTAATATTACCGTGCCTGGTACGCCTGGTATTGCAGTTTATTAGGACCATTATGGAGCCCACTATAAAAAATGAAAAGAGCCACACATGTAATGATGCTATAAAAATACAAACCTGTAGATCAAGGTGATGGTCTTTGACCCTGGGTGGTTCTGAGCATCAAAGGGTGGAATCATGTAGCAGGGAGGAGGACCAGATGAGAAATAGACAGGATATGTTCTGATAATGAGGCAGAGAGAAGGGATGGCAAAGCAGACAGATAAAACTTAAAGAATTGAAACATGAAGAAGGTCACATAGTACTGGGAGAATTAAATAGCCAATGAAGTCACATGCAGCCATGTGGGTTGAGCTTTGTTTTTTGCTTCTATAACCTGCTTCCAAGGGTTTATTAGGTGAGACCTCTTTGTCCTTAGGGCTAAGCCTTTGGACATGAGTCCACTGGGTCTGTGCTGGCACAATAAAATGTTGCTTCCTGCTAAACTGCCTCAATGTCCCTATCTCAGCTTGAGATCCCTGCAACAGTGAGATCATATCAGATCTTCTGCTTATATACCAATGCAAGGACTGGATTCTGGAGGACTAACACCAGAACTTGAACCAAAGACTGAAATTCTGTTGTTCTTAAACCTGGTGTGTTTTTTTTTTTCTATTTTTTGTTTTGTTTTGTTTTATTACTATGGGAGTTTCACTTTTATTTCTATTTTCTTTTTATATTTTTATACTATCAACTTCACCATCACTCTCTTCTCATTCCTACTCTCATCCCCTTCACTCTCACTTCCTGTGCTGCAATCCACAATTCTCCTTGCCAACTACTCTTTCTGCCCCTTCTCACCACTCTCTTCCCCGCTTTCATCTTTTCCTCCTATCCTCATCCAACCAGTCACCACACTACCTTTCCCTCCTCCCCAACAGCTAACTAATCTATTGTACCAACTTTGCATCACCCCAGCTTCTTGCAATCCTTGACACAAACACCCTACAGTACAACAATAGAAATACAAGAAAACACACACAAGGGCAACAAAACCCAGCATCCCCCATATTGCTTAATCCACTCACCCCTCCCCACATCCCACCGCCCCTTTTAGTGCCACACTAACCAATTTCCCAAATTACTCTAGCCAGCCTAAGAAGCATTAAACTCCCCTCCCCCCACTTCTCAAGGTTTATAGACAATACCAACAAGGAGTCTTCTGTATAATACATAAACAACTGGTCAGGCATTGAATTAGTTACTGCTAAATTACTCCTCAAGGTCAGGGACAGAAATAGCACCCCAACCTAGCTAATAACCAACACTGTCACAAAACAAAAAATTAAATCAAGGGAAAGAAAACAGGCAATTAAAACCACCAATTAGTCCATCAAGAATAGAGTTGCACATCAATAAGAAGAGCGATGGGAAGAAGAAGAAAAAGGGATGGAAACTACTGTCCTCAATGCCCTTAATGCAGAGAAACTAAAGCAGATACCTTAAAAGCAACTGAGGCCAATAGGAAAAGGACACCAGGAACTAGAGAAAAGGTTATATCAAAAGTAATTAACCTAGAAGGTAACACACATGCACAGGAAATTAATGTGAGTCAACTCCCTATATAGCTATCCTTATCTCAACCAGCAAAAACACTTGTTCCTTCCTATTATTGCTTATACTCTCTCTACAACAAAATTAGAAATAAGGGCAAAATAGTTTCTACCGGGTATTGAGGGAGAGGGGGAGAGAGGGAGGGGTGGAGTGGGTGGTAAGGGACGGGGTGGGGGCATGGGGGAGAAATGACCCAAGCCTTGTATGCACATATGAATAATAAAACAATAAAAAATAATAATAATTCAATACAGGATTCAGAAGGAAAGGAAGAAAATGGATACTCAGTTTCTGAATCCAACAAAACAATTATAAGTGACAGTAAGGAACACGTTGATGCCCAAAAAACACCCTCAAAGTAGAAATCTTGAAAGAAATCAGAGTATTTCATAGAGAAAATACTAGACATGGTTAACCAAAATGTACAAGATGCACTTAAGAAATTTCAAGACACCAAAAACAAAGAACATGGGAAGACACAGAAACAAATAAACAACTCAGAGATGACCTAAACAAACACCAAAGTGCAACAAGGGACAATATAAAAAGAGAGATGAATGAATTAAAGAGGAAAATAAAAAACATAAAAGAGGAGGTAACCAAGGAAATGGAAAGCTTCAGAAAAAAGAATCAAACAGAAACAAAGTGGAAGGCCACCCCAGCAGACTAGAACAAGTGGAAGATAGGATCTCAGAACTCAAAGATAAAATAGAAATTAAAGAAAAAAACTGAAGAAACAGTCAACCAACTCAAGAGCAGTGAAAGGAAAATGCAAGAACTCACCAACTACATCAAAAGACCGAACCTGAGAATCCTGGGAATTAAAGAAGGAGAAGAGGTCTAAGCTAAAGGAATTCATAATATATTCAATAAAATAATAACAGAAAAATTTCCAAATTTCAAGAAAGTTTTTCCCAGTCAGGTACAGGAATCCTCCAGGACACCAAACAGACTTGATCAAAACAGAACTTTCTGATGTCATATAATCATTAAAACAACAAGCACAGAGAACAGAGAAAGAGTACTGAGTTTGTAAAAGAGAGAAGAAAAAAAAAACTAACACACAAAGGTAAACCCTTAAAAATCACAGAGCAGATTTCTCAATGGAAACCTTAAAAGCAAAAAGGGCATGGAGTTAGGTATTTCAGGCACTGAATGAAAATAACTTCAACCCTAGGATACTCTACCAAGCCAAATTATTCAAAATAGAGAGAATAATAAAAATCTTCCATGATAAGCAGAAACTAAAACAACATATGACCAACAATCCACCACAACAGAAGATTCTCCAAGGAATTCTGCACACAGCAGATGAAAGCAAACAAAACCACAAGAGGATAGGAATATCTAGCCACAGAAGAAGAAAAAGCAAGAAATCAGAGAGTAGGATTGATTCAGCTGCACACAATCAAAACCTCAAACAACAAAAACAACTAAATGGCAAGAATCAACACATACCTATCAATATTACCATTGAATATCTGGGGTTCCCCATTAAAAGACACTGTTTGGACAAATGGATTAAAAATGAAGATACAATAATCTGTTTTTCATAGAAGACCCATCTCCTTGACAGAAACAAACACTGGCTTAGGGTGAAGTGCTGGAAGAAGATTAACGAAGCCAGTGATCCCTGAAAACAGGCAGGAGTAGAAATGCTTATAACATACAAAGTAGATTTCAAACTTATATTGATTAAGCAAGATAAAGAAAGACACTTCATACCAATAAAAGGGGATATAAACCAAAATGAAATAACAATTATCAATCTACATGCATCCAATGTCAGGGCACTCAATTTCATAAAACATGCTCTAAAGTACTTAAAAGCACATATAGATTCCAACACAGTAGTAGTAGGAGATGTTAATACCCCCCTATCACCAGCAGATAGGTCATCCAAATAAAAAATCAATAAAGAAATTCTAGTACTATATCACACCAGAGATCAAATGGACCTAGCTGATGTCTACAGAATATTTCATCCAACATTCACACAATATACATTCTTCTCAGCAGCCCATGGAACTTTCTCCAAAGTAGATCATATCTTAGGGCACAAAGCAAGCCTCAGTAAATATAAGAAAGTAGAAATAATCCCATGCATTCTATCTGATCACAATGAATTAAAACTGAACTCAACAACAAAAACAAAGCAGAAATATGCAAATAATTGGAGGCTGAGTAACACATTGCTCAATGATCACTGGGTCATAGTTGAAATAAAAGTGGAAATTAAAAGGTTTCTGGAAGATAATGAAACTGAAAACACAACTTACTATAACCTGTGGGACACAGCAAAGCCAGTCCTAAGAGGAAAGTTTATTGCCATAAATATATATATATTAAAAGGACAGAAATATCTCAGTCAAGTGACTTAATGCTACATCTCAAACTCCTAGGATAACAAGAATAAGCAAAACCCAAAACAAGCAGAAGGAGAGAAATAATAAAAATAAGGTCTGCAATTAATGAAATAGTGACCAAAAAAGTCATTTAAAAATCAACAAAACAAAAATCTGTCAACAAGATTGACAAGCCTCTGATACAGCTGATTAAAACAAAGAGGGGAAAAGACTCAAATCAGTAAAATCAGAGATGATAAGGGGCAGATAACAAGAAATACCAAGGAAATCCAGAGTATCATCAGAGATTACTGTGAGAACCTATATTGAAATAAATTTGAAAATCTTAAATAAATGGACAAATTTCTAGGTACTTATAACCATCCAAAAGTGAACCAAGAGGTTCTTAACCACCTAAATGCATCTATAACATGAAACAAAATTGAGTCAGCAATAGTCTCCCAAAAATGAAAAGTCCAGGACCTGACAGATTCTACTAAATTCTATTAGACCTTTAAAAAAGAGCTAATACCAACTCTCCTTAAACTTTTACACAAAATAGAAAGGTAAAGAACACTTCCTAACTCATTCTATGAAGCCAGTATTACAGTAATTCCAAAACCAGACAAAGACACATCCAAAAAGGAGAACTTTAGGACAATCACCTTACTGAACATTGATGCAAAAATCCTCAATAAAATAATGGGAAACTAAATCAAACAACATATCAGAAACATCGTTCACCGTGACCACCAAATCTACTTCATCCCAGCAATTCAGAGGAGGTTCACCATAGGCAACTCAATAAACATAATACACCACATTAATAGAAGCAAAGACAAAAACCATTTGATCATCTCAACAGATGCAGAAAAAGCTTTCAATAATATTCAACACCACCTCATGATAAAAGCTTCAACAAAACTAGGAATAGAAGGACTGTACTTCAACATTATAGAGGCTATATATGAAAAACCTATAGCCAACATCATACTTAATGAGGATAAACTGAAACCATTCCCCCTAAAGTCAAGAACGAGATAAGGGGGCCCCATCCCCGCTCCTATTCAACATAGTCCTGGTATTCCTACCCAGAGCAATAAAGCAAAAAGAAGAAATAAAAGGATGCAAATATGTAAAGATATAGTCAAAATATCCATATTTGGAGACATGACCCTATACCTCCAAGACCCAAAAAACTCCACCCCAAAACTTCTAGACACCATAAATAGCTTCAGCTATGTAGCAGAATACAAAATCAACTTACAAAAATCAGTAGCCTTTTTATATATCAATAATGAATAAATTCAGAAAGAACATAGAAAAACAATTCCACTTACAATAGCCCCCCCAAAATCAAATACCTAATAGTAAACTTAAGGAAGGATATAAATGACCTCTACAAAGAAAACTACAAACCACTGAGGAAAGAGATCAAGGAAAACTACAGAAGATGGAAAGATCTCCCATGCTCATGGATTGGCAGAATCAACATAGTAAATATGACTATACTACCAAAAGCAATCTATATGTTCAGCACAATTCCCATCAAAATCTCACTGACATTCATCACATAGATTGGAAAATCTACACTAAAATTCATTTGGAAATACAAAGTACTGCAAATAGCCAAGGCAATTGTGAACAAAAAGAGTAATGCTGAAGGTATCACAATACTCCCCTTCAAACTATACTACAGAGTCATAGCAATAAAAACATCAAGGTACTGGTACAAAACCAGATTTGAAGACCAGTGGAACAGAATAGAGGATATGAATCCACACAGCTATGCCCACCTTATTTTTTACAAAGGTGCTAAAAACATACAATGGTGAAAAAAACAGCCTATTCAACAAATGTTGCTGGGAAATATGGCTATCTGCCTACAGAAAACTGAAACTCAATCCTTGTCTGTCACCCAGCACTAGTATCAACTCAAAGTGGATTAAGGACCTTAACATCAGACTCCAAACCTTGCAGTTAGTACACAAAAGAGTAGAAAATAGGAAACAATGGGTATAGGCAAGGACTTCCTCAGGAGAACTCTTGCACCAGCAATTAAGAGAATGGATGGACAAATGTGACTACGTGAAATTAAAACGCTTCTGCACAACAAAAGAAATGGTCTATAAATTGAAGAAACCACCTACAGAGTGGCAGAAAATATTTGCTGGCTAACATGGGACAAACACCGATAATGAGAATATTTAGGGAGCTCAAAAAAATAAACTCCCTCAAAAATCAATGAAATAGTAAAGATGTAGGCAACTGAACTAAACAGAACTTTTTCTAAGAAATCCAAATGGCCAAAAAACACATGAAATAATGCTCACCATCTCTGGTCATAAAGGAAATGCAAACCAAAACCACACTAAGATTCCACCTCACCCCTGTTAGAATGGGTAGGATAAGGACCACCAAAATCAACAAATACTGGTGAGGATACAGGGCAAAAGAAACCCTCATATGCTGCTGGTGGGAATGTAAACTAGTACAACCATCTGGGAAAACAATATGGAAGCTCCTTCGAAACTAAGCATAGATCTGCCATATGATCCAGCAATACCACTCCTAGGGATATACCTGAAGGAATGAGACCTGCACACCCATGTTTATTACACCATAATTTACATTAGCTAAAGTGAGAAAACAGCCAAGATGCCCCCACTACCAATGAATGGATTGAAAAACTGTGGTGATTCAGCCAAAAACATGAATGAAATTTTGACATTCGCATGTAAATGGATGGAATTGGAGAACTTTATCTTAAGTGAAGTTACCCAGGCTCAGAAACAAAAATCCAATGTTGTCCCTCATATGCAGATTAATAGGCCTGAAACAAATGCAATAATATTATTGGACATGGGTCACACACTAAAGGGAGAACATATATAGGAGGAATAGGAAAAGAGAAGGAAACCTAAAACCTGAAAGTTGTTGATGTGCCTACTGTAGAGGAGCTAATATAGTAATCTTAAACTGAGAGAGGCCACTATAGCAAAGTGATTGGGAAGTAGTGAAGAGGTCTGGTAGAAATGAACCAACTCAGGTTGTAATACACATATGCATGGAAGCAATGCTAGGAATCTCTCTGTGCAGCTATTTTTGTCTCAAATAACCAAAAATGGCATGTCTTTCTTATTATCTCTTATGATTTATTTTCAAAAAAATTGGACAATAGGGCAGAACAGATACTGCCTGGAAGCAAGAGGGGTGTGGGGGGAAGAGAGACGGGCAGAGGGCGGGGAGAGAAATAGCCCAAACAATGTGTGGACATATGAATAAATGAATAAACAGTAAAATAAAAAAAAATAAAATTAAAAGAATAAGCACATTACTTTCTTGAGACAAATATCTTATATTTTAGAATGCACAGTTTGTAAATTTTTATAAATTTTGCCAAATAATTAAATATATTTTGAGTCAATATTTGGTAAAAAGAAAGCCTTATTAAAGTATACCAGAAAAAACAATCTGCCTGTTTGATGCTCATAATTCATTTTACTCTTTATGATTTGTGGGAACAATTCTCTCGTGTTTCTTCTCAAATTCACAAAAATGAGGCAGTGACTACCAATTTGCTTATGACCATCTTTTTTTTTTCTTATCCAGAATTTATTTATTTATTTAATTCATTTATTCACATGTGCATACATTGTTTGGGTCATTTCTCCACCCAGCCTCCCTCCCCAATCCTCTCACCCCTCCCCAATCAGCTCAAGGCAGGTCCTGTTCTCCCATTATAACTAACTTTATTGAAGAAAAGACACAAGCATAATATGGAAGACAAAGCATTTTTGCTAGTTGAGTTAAGGATAGCTATACAGAAAGATTCCTAACATTGCTTTTGTGTACCCATGTGTTATGACACATGTTGATTCATCTTTAACTGATCTTTACACTGATTCTTGATCCCCTTCTCATATTGACTTCTGTCACTTTAAGGTTTCTGTATGAGTTCCTCTGGAGTGGGGACATCAAACGCTTTCATGTTTAGGGTTTCCTACCTATCCCTGTACCTCCAGTATGTGCTCTCCCCTTGTTGTGTGATCCAAGTTCAACCACATTGCTGCATTTTCCCTAGATCTAAAGTCTGCATATGAAGGGAGAACATATGATTTTTGGTCTTCTGAGCCAGGCTGACCTTGATCAGAATGATGTTTTCCAGTTCCATCCATATACCTGCAAATGATAAGATTTCATTCTTCTTCACGGCTGAGTAAAATTCCATTGTGTACAAGTATCACATTTTCTTGACCCATTCATAAGTAGTGGGGCATCTTGATTGTTTCCATAACTTGGCTATTGTGAATAGTGCTGCTATAAACATGGGTGTGTGGGATTGCTGGATCATATGGTAGGTCTAGTTTAGATTTTTAAGAAGACTCCAAATTTTTTTCCAGAGTGGTTGCACCAGCTTGCATTCCTACCAGCAGTGTGGACTTGGGTTCTGTATCCCCACATTCTCACCAATGCAGGTTGTTGGTAGTGTTTTTGATGATGGCTATTCTAACAGGGATGAGTTGGAATCTTAGTGAGGTTTTGATTTGCAGTTCCTTAATGGCTAGAGATGGTGAGCATTTTTTCATGTGTTTTTTGGCTATTTGAATTTCATCTTTTGAGAAAGTTCTGTTTAGTTCAGTTATCCATATCTTAATTAATTCATTGATTTTAGGAGAGTTTAGTTTCTTAAGTTCCCTGTATATTCTGGTTATCAGTCTCTTGTCTGATATATAGCTTGCAAATATTTTCTCCCACTCTGTGAGTGGTCTCTTCAGTTTAGAGACCATTTCTTTTGCTGTGCAGAAGCATTTTCATTTTATGAAGTCCCATTTGTTCATCCTTTCTCTTAATTACTGGGATGTTGGGGTTCTATTGAGGAACTCCTTGCCTATACCTATTAGTTCCAGAGTGTTTTCTGCTCCTTCTTGTAGTAACTTCAGAGTTTGAAGTCTGATATTTAGGTCCTTGATCTATTTTGAATTGATACTAGCATAGTGTAATAGACATGGATCTAGTTTCAGTTTCTTGCAGGTATTTAACCATTTTTCCCAGCAACATTTGTTGAAGAGGCTGTCTTTTCTCCATCATAAATTTTTGATGACTTTGTCAAAAATGAGGTGGGTATACTTCTGTGGATTCATATCCGGGTCCTCTATTCTGTTCCACTGGTCTTCATGTCTGCTTTTGTGCCAGTACCATGCTGTTTTTATTGCTATTCTTTGTAATATAGTTTGAAGGCAGGTATTGTGATATCTCCAGGATTGCTTTTTTGCTGAGTATTGCCTTGGATATTCATGGTCTCCTCTGTTTCCAAAATAACTTTAGGGTAGATTTTTCAATCTCTGATGAAAGTCATTGGGATTTTGATGGGAATTGCATTAAACATGTAGATTGCTTTTGGTAGTATAGCCATTTTTACTATGTTGATTCTACCAATCCATGAGCACAGGAGATCTTTCCATCGTTTGTAGTCTTTCTCGATCTCTTTCTACAGAAGTTCGTAAATCTCCTTGTGGAGGTCATTTGCATCCTTTTTTAACTTTACTCCTAGGTATTTGATTTTTTTGAGGCTATTTTTTTTTTAACTGACATTTAGATACATGTCATTTTAATTGGTTTATTCTATGTAAATTGCTTTCAAACCTGCCAGATTTTCTGCAGTGTGTTCATGTATCCTTTTTAGGAAGATCATAAAGGAATAAAAAGCATATATTCTGCAAAGTAACACTTACTTCAACAATGTATTATTAATCCAAACCTTTCAAAGTGTAGTAGGACCTTAATTCCATTAGCAATGGAGATGTGTGTTCTAACACTGTATTTCATTCTATCTTCCATTTGTCCATGAAGGTGTTGTCAAAAGAGAAAAATCTAAGAAATTTTTTGAGGCTATTGTGAATGGAATTGTTTCCATATATTCCTTCTCAGTTTGTTCATTGTTGGTGTATAGAAAAGCTAATGATTTTTGTAAGTTGATTTTGTATCCTGACACCTTACTGTAGCTGTTTATGGTGTCTAAGAGTGTTTGGGTAGAGTTTTTTGGGTCTTTAAAGTATAGGATCATTGTCTGGAAATAATGATATTTTGACAGTTTCTTGACCTATTTGTATTCCTTTTATTTCTTCTTGTTGCCTAATTGTTCTGACTAGTAATTCCAGTATTATGTTGAATAGGAGTAGGGATAGTGGGTACCCTTGTTTCATTCCTGATTTTAGGGGGAATGGTTTCAGTTTTTCACTGTTAAGTATGATGTTGGCAGTATGTTTGTCATATACAGTCTTAACAATGTTCAGGTGCTTTCCTTCTATTCCTAGTTTTCTTAGAGCTTTTATCATGAAGTGGTATTGGATCTTGAAGGCTTTTTCTGCACCTATTGAGATGATCAAGTGGTTTTTGTCTTTGCTTCTGTTAGTGTGCTGTATCACATTTATAGATTTGCATATGTTGAACCACCCCTACACCCCTGGGATAAAGTCTATTTGGTCCTGGTGAATCATCTTTCTGATGTCTTGTTGAATTTGGTTTGCCATTATTTTATTAAGTATTTTTGCACTTGTATTCATTAAGGAAATTGCTCAGTCATTTTCCTTTTTGAAGGTGTCTTTGTCTGGTTTGGGGATGAGAGTAATACTGGCTTCACAAAATGAGTTAAGCAGTGTTCCTTCCCTTTCTATTTTGAGGAACAGTTTAAGGAGAGTTGGTATTAGTTCCTCTTTAAATGTCTGATAGAATTCAGCAGTGAATCCATCTGGTCCTGGACTTTTCTTTTGGTAGGCTCTTGATAGCTGCTTCAATTTCTTTTTGTGTTGTACATCAATTCAGGTGATTAATATACTCTTGGTTCAGTTTTGAATAGTTATAAGTTTCTAGAAATCTGTCCACTTCTTCAAGATTTTCTAATTTGTTAGAGAGTAGGCTCTCAAAGTAGTCTCTGATGATTTTCTGAATTTCCGTGGTGTTTGTTTTTATCTCCCATTTAGCATTGCTGATTTTACTGATTTGGGTTTTATCTCTCCTCTTTTTAGTCAGGATTGCCAGGGGTCTGTCAATCTTATTTTTTCAAAAAATCAGCTTTTTGTTTCATTGATTCTTTGTATGGTTTTTTGTTGTTGTTTCTATTTCATTGATTTCAGCCCTTATTTTAATTCTTTCTTTCTTTCTGCAGTCTTATGACTGCCTTTGCTGTGTCCCCTAGGTTCTGATAGGTCATGTTTTCATTTTCATTAATTTCCAGGATCCTTTTAATTTACTCTTTTATTTCATCAATGACCATTCATCATTGAGTATTGTGCTGTTCAGCTTCCACTTGTTTGCATGTTTTTTCCTTTTGTTTTGGTTGTTGATTTCTAGTTTTAATGCATTGTAGTCAGGTAGAATGCATGGGATTATTTCTCTTTTCTTACATTTGCTGAGGCTTGCTTTGTGTCCTAAGATATGATTAATTATGGAGAAAGTCCCATGGGCTGCTGAGAAGAATGTATATTGTGCAGAAGTTGAATGAAATATTCTGTATACATCAGCTAGATCCATTTGATCTATGGTGTGATTTAGATCTAGGATTTCTTTATTGGTTGACCTAACTATTGGTGATAGGGGGGTTTTAATGTCTCCCACTACCACTGTATTGGAGTTTATATATGTTGTTAAGTCCTTCAGAGTATGATTGATGAAATTGTGTGCATTGACATTGGGTGTATATAGATTGATAATTGTTATTTCCTTTTGGTGTATTTTCCCCTTTTATTAGTATGGAGTGTTTTTCTTTATCTCATATGATCAATGTAGGTTTGAGGTCTCCTTTTCTGAGATAAGTATTGCTACCCCTGCCTGTTTTTGGGGTCCACTGGCTTTGTAAATCTTCTTCCAGCCTTTCACTTTCAGCCAGTAATTTCTTCTGTCAATGAGTTGGGTCTCCTGTAGGCAGCAGATTGTTGTATCTTCCTTTTTAATCCAGTTTGCCAATCAGTGTGCTTTGATGGAGGAATTTACTCCATTAACATTTAGTGTTGGTATTGATAAGTATGTGGTGATCCCTGTCATGTAGTTGTCTTTGTTAATTATGGGTTTGTTTGTGCGTAGTTGAATCGATGTTACTCTTTACTTTCTCACCTTTTATTCTCTTGTGGTTTGGTATTGCCTGTCCTTTGATGGTTTTGTTTGCTTTCACTTTCTGTGTACAGAATTCCTTGGAGAATCTTTTTTAATGGTGGCTTGGTGGTCATAAATTGCTTTAATTTCTGCTTATCATGGAAGACTTTTATTGTTACATCTTTTTTGAATGATAGTTTTGCTGGGTGGAGTACCCTAGGATTGAAGTTATTTTCATTCAGTGCTTGGAAGACCTCACTCCATGCTCTTCTTGCTTTTAATGTTTCTGTTGAGAAGTCTGCTGTGGTTTTGATGGGTTTACCTTTGTATGTTATTTGTTTTTTCTCCTTTACAGCCTTCAATATTCTTTCTCCAGTCTCTGTACTTGTTGTTTAAATGATAATATGTCATGTGTTAGTTCTATTTTGGTCAGGTCTCTTCGGTGTTCTGGAGGCCTCCTGTACCTGAGTGGGCACAGTTTTCTCTAGATTTGGGAAATTTTCTCTTATTATTTTATTGAATATATGATTCATTCCTTTTTTTATATACCTCTTCTCCTTCTTCAATGCCCATGATTCTCAGATTTGGTCTTTTGATGGAGTCAGTGACTTGTATTTTCCTTTCACAGGTCTTGTGTTGTTTAACTAATAGTTCTTCAGTTTTTCCTTTAGTTTCCATTTCATCTTTAAGTTCTGAGATTCTGTTTTCTGTTTGTCCTATTTCTACTGTAATGGCCTTGCATTTTGTTTTGTATTTCTGCTCATTCTTTTTTCTGAGGTTTTCCATATCTTGGGTTACATCCTTTTTAATATTGTCTATTTTTGCCCTTATTTCAATTATCTCTCTGTTTGTGGTGATCTCTGTATCAGTTTGGTATTTATTTAGGGTTCCTATGATTTCATTTATTTGTTTCTGTGTTTTCTCATATTTTTAAATTTTGTTGTCTTAGAATTTCTTGAGTGCATCCTGTACATTTTGGTTGACCATGTCTAGTAACATCTCTATGAAATTCTCATTAATTTCTTGTAGGATTTCTTCTTTCAGGATGTTCTTGTGGGCTTCATTGAGTTCCTTGGTATAGTTTATTTTTGTTTTGTTGGAGTGTGGATGTGGGTATCCCTTTTCTTCATTTCACTGTATATCCTGTACTACTTTATTTTGGGGGGAAGAATAGTTCCCTCCCTTTTTCTTCTTCTCTAGGTACTGTTTCTATCCCTGCACTATATGTAATTTAGTACTAGCTGGATTACAATATTAATATTAACAAAACCAAGAAAGAAGGACAAAAAAAAAGAGAGACAGAAAAATAAAAGGAAGAAAGAAGAGAGGGAAAAAAAATGGGAGCGATGGTGGGTGATCAAACAAGAAATCAGGCAGCAAAACTCTTAAAGAAGGAGGGAAAAAAGTCACCAATTCTGGAGCAGTAGAATTGCTGTCTTAGTTGTTCTGATGTTAGTCCTTTAGCATCCAGACCTGTCTGTGTTTGTCTCTTAGGCAGGTTTGGAGCCCTCCTGTGGCAGGTGTCAGGTAGGTGGAGTACCATGTACCTACAGGCCTAGGTAGTTCATTGAGGTGAACTAGCAGGCCTTCGGAGCTTGGGCCTGGCGTGCTTGAAGGGCACAGGCCTGGTGGAGTGGAGATCGTGAATGCCTGTGGATCACTGGCTTGGCAGGACTGAGGGGTGCAGGCCGGTAGAGTGGAGATTGTACAGGCCTGTGCAGCCTGAGGGCGCAGCCAGGTGGAGATCATATGTGTGTGGATCACTGGCTTGGCAGGTCTTTAGGACAGTGCCCAGAAGAGTGGATCGTGCAGGCCTGTGTAGGCCTGAGGGATGAAGCCCAGCGGAGATTGTGCGTGTGTGGATTGCTGACTTGGCAGGTCTTAGGTGCTTGTGCCAGCAGAGATTGTCAGGGTCTGAGGGTTGGGAGTCTCGGGGAGAGTGGCCCTGGTGGCACTGAGGAGCAGGCCCAAGGATCGGAGATCCCCAGGCCTGCAGACTAGCAGCTCTGTGGGCCTATGGGGCAGGGCTTGGTGAGCAGCACTAGCTATTCTTTTAGTGTATTGCAGCATAGAGAAGCCTTCCATGAGCTAGGCTCATGTTTCAGTGTGCTGATGTTTCAGTTCTCTGTGATGCTTTACCTCAGTCAAGCGTGTCTCTAGTATCTCAGCAAAGTCTCTGGATCATGGAATTCAGGAAGTCTGCAGCTGTGTCCCAGTCACTATCTTGGATCTCCTATGACCATCCTTTAAAGGATGGGGTCTTTCACTGGAGCAAAGGGCAGATGTTCTTACAGTCTTGGAAGATTGTCATAAAACCTCCCTCCAGAGCAAAATTTAGGCATGTTTAGTGCTCATTACACCCAGGGGTTCCTTTCTGTAATGCAATTTACTGCATTTTCAGACTTCACTTTTCCTTTTCACATCACCTGTTGGAATTCAAGTCTCAGAGAATTGCAGAAAATGCTGATATACTGCTACTTCTGTCACTGTGAGTAATGACATACATTGTCTCTGGCCTATGAGTCTTGTGCCTTTCACAAGCATTCATGAAATTGGCAGATTAACATTTTAGTTTACAAGAAGGCTAAAATCTTAAACATCTCACAATAATTACCAATAATCAAGAAGAAAATCATTATACACACTCTGAACTCCTTTTTTTGGCATCTACACCTTTACCAAAAATTAAATATATGTTATTCATTGAAGACTTGGAAAATATTCCTCAGAATATCAGTTAAATTATAGGGAAGACATAATTCAATTTACATTGTGTTAAGATTTCATCTTGTCCAAGAATTAATTTGACAGAAGATAAAAAGAGAAAAGTGTTAAAATATATTTAATACAAAATTTATGTTGCATACTATCTGTCTTAAATTAAAGAAGATTCCCCTCTCCTCCCAAAAATTGAGCCTGGCATTTATCTACCAAACTGGACAAAGAATACTGAATTTTGAAATTGAATAAGGCAAAGGGGCTTGGGCTAAGGTAGTTAACTGGGTAGCACTGTCACTAGGATGATAAGAGTTTAATAAGGTTTGTTTGACCAGATATCACTTATCACCAGTTTCACATCATTTCTGATTATCATGTAGTTTTATTTCTGGTACAATTTTCAAATTGTAGGTATTACTAGACTTGATTTTCTTTTTAAAGTCCAGTAGGCCTCCCTAACATTGAGTAAAAGAATGGGGATAGAATTTTCCTCACAATATGGGAGGACAGGCCCATTAGCTACAAGATTGCAGATACAACTATAAAAAGCCCACAGCCACTGGCATCTGAATCCATGGGATGGAAGCCCACATTCACTGAACAATTGCATTCCTACCTATGAAAGCATCTGCAATCTAGATTGTTGAAGAACTCATAAACAATGGTGATTTGGATTCAGCTGAAAAGGTCACATAGAGGCTACACTTCATGCTCAATTTGAGCTATAATTAAAGTACCTTACTCAACTGACATCAGACATTCCATCTGAAGACAAAATTGGTTTTTTCCTATGAAAGGACACTCTCATAAAACTGAAAAGACTGTTATACCTGAATGCATAAATCAATAAGGAGACAAGAAACATGATAAGACAAGGAAGCATGACACTTACTAATAAACACAATAATTCTTCCAAGATAGCCTCCAACATACAAGAAATATTTGAATTCCTAACCTGAAAATGAATTCAAACAACAGTGATATCAAGGAAACTCATCAAGACATAAAAGGATATCAATAGAAATTCAATTAAATGAGAAAAATAATTCATGAAATGAATGAGAAATTTGACAGAGAGATAGAAAACATAATAAAGTACTAAATAGAAATCTTGAAGCTGGAAGATTCAATCAATGAAATTAAGAAATGCAATTATGCAGTAGGCAGACTAAAGCAAACAAAAGGAAGAAGTGTGTGAAAACAACTCTTGGAGTATCTATCAGAAAGAGAAAACCTTAAAAATGAGAAAGCCTATAAGAATATGGGACACAATCAGCAAACCCATTTTAGCAGTATGGAAGCTATTTAAGAAGAGAATTGAGATGACACCAGAAACTTACTTAAAAAACAATACATGAAAACTTTGAGAATCTTGTGTGAAACGGAAAAGAAAGACTCAAAACAAGTCTCTCCCCAAAATACATTCTTCAGTAATATACTCAAAATGTCAAAAGTCAAAGAAAGACTACTAGAACAATTAGCAAGGCAAAAGTGTCAACCCTTCTGTAAAGGTACCCTAATAAGTCTCAGCAGAAATCTTACAAGTTAGAAGGAATTGATATACTCAAAATGTTGAAAGAAATCAACTGCCAAACAAGAATACTGTATCTAGAAAAAGAAAGCTTGACAAATATAAGGAGAAATAAAATCTTCCCTGGAAAGGGAAAAACTGAGGAAACTGGTCACAATTGGATAAAAATATTTAAGCCAGTTGTATATCTGGAAGTAAAAGTTTAATAACTGCCATCATGAAAGGACAATACATGCAAAAGTAAAATTCTCTGATAAAGCAGACATAAAATTTTAAAATGAACATGAATCTAATTTTATCACTGCAGAAAACTGTCAAACATCAAAGGTAAATAATAAGACAGGCTGAAGAGTACAAAGAATATACAAAACAATAAGATAAACAAAAATATATTAGGAATTTTTACCTATTAATAATAGTCTTGAATGTATACAGACTAAATTTAGTAGTCAAAAAAAAGACTACCAAATTAAAATAAAAGGACAAGCCCCAAATATATGTGGATTACAACATATCACTCCTTTAATAACGGTACTCATAAAGTGCAATATTGTAAAAGGAAAATTTACAAAGGATATTGCAAATAGAAAACAATAATCAGGTCTAGTAACCATGCTGCAGATTCTATATAAAAACAGACAAAGGTCATTATGTATTGATGAAAAGATCAATTCAGTAAAATGGCATGAAAATGGTAAATATATATCCCCAAACCTTCGACCACAAGAACATATACAGCAAATATCATTAGATCTCACTGTATAGTCTCCAATACATTGATAGTTGAGTAATTCATCACTGTACTTTTATTAATGGAAGGATTGTATTCAAACAAAAAATACAAAAAGTCAAATTAGAATTGAGCTGTATATTGTTGATCTAATTGACATAATATACACACATTTAAAGAACACTTAATTCCACAGTTGCAGGATACACATTATTCTAACAATTCCTAGGAATAAACTCTATGTTAAAGAGTATAAATTAAGACTCTCTACCTGTCTCTCTCTTATATATACATATTTTTCTCTCAATATATGTGTATATATATATATGCATATATATACATACATATTTCTGTATATATATATATTTAAGAACTGAAATACTAGTATGTATCTTCTTTTGAAAAGAACCTTAAATAATGTTGAAATCAGCTAAAAACAAGGGTAATATACAAATGACTAGAAATTGAACACCATGCTTCTAAACAGTCAATGGATTGTTGAAACACTTAAAAGGGAAATCAAAATTAATTTTTAAAGAAGTGAAACTACAAATACAACATAAAATTTGCGGCATGTAGCAAATCAGTATTAAGAGGGAAGTTTATAATAATAAATTGTGATATGAAAAACAGAGAAAGACTTCAAGTAAACAACCTAACAATGTACCTCAGTTGCATAGAATTGCAAGAATAAGCCAAACCCCAAAGTAGTAGATGAAAGAAATAAAAAAAAATGAGTGCAGAAAAATTGAGCTTCAAAAGTATAAGAGATCAGCAGATGAAAACATTTTTTAAAAAAAATAAGCAAAATATTTCAAGTAGCCAGACACAAGGGTACCTACCTGTAGTGTCACCTACTTCAGATGCTGATGTGGGAGAATCCCTTGAGCCCAAATGTTTGAAAACAGATGAGGCAACACTGAAAGTACCCATCTCAGAAAAATAAATTAATAAACATCATAAACAAGCCTCAAATTAAAAAAATTAGAGATGAAGATGGACATTACAAATGATAATAAATAAAACAGGTAAAAACTATGACGAACATTGACATACTAAGAATTAGAAAACCTAGAGGAAATGGATAAATTCCTGGACACATACAGCCTACCAGTATTAATTCAAGAAGAAATAAAAATTCTAAATAAACCATTAATAAGTAATGCCATTCAAATAGAAATTAAAATTCTTCCATCACAGAAAAACCCAGAACTCCATGGATTTACAGTTGAATGCTACAATTTAAGGAAGAACTAATTCTTACTTTCTCAAACTACTGCCAAAACTTAAGTGAAAGATGTCTGCCAGGCTTTTCATGAAGACAGCATTATCTTAATCAAAACCAGACAAAGGCACAGAGTTGAAAAATTAGAAAACTAATGAGTGATGTCCCAGGTAAGCATGCATACACAATTATCCACTAAACACTGAATACAACATTACAATCCCTTCAGATCCCATGCTCAGAATGGACCTAAGGGATCTCTCTCTAAACCACACTCTTAAATGTACTTTTTCCAAAGAAACAAACTAGACTTTATAATGGACCATTGAGGAGCAATTAAATCACACCCAAACTATGTTAGCTATACGTGAAAAATCACACAGCCAACACTATGCTAAGTGGGGAAAAGTCAAAGTGATTTATTTAAGATGTGGAACAAGACAAGAATGTCTACTATTACCAATTTTATTCAACGCAATATTGGAAGACAAAGAAAGAATAATTACACAAGAGAATATCATAAAAAACATTAAACTGCCAAGGAAGAAATAAAATTACCTGTGCTTGTAGATGACACATACATGCACATATTAATATATGGAAATCTAATCACCATCAAAAACCTATTAAGATTGACAAGACAATTCAGTAAAGTTTCAGGATACAAAAATTAACATAAAAATAGTAGCATTTTATGCACTGATAACAAAATTATTGAAAAAGAAGTCATGAAGCAATCCCATCCACAATAACTATTGTTTCTACATGTACTACACCAAAGAAGTGAGGGATCTCTACTACAAAAATTAATGAAACACTGATGAAAGAAATTCAAGAGAACAACAAAAAATAGAAGGATATCTCATGTTCGTGGAGTAGAAGAATTCATACTCTTTAACACAGAGATGTACAGATTTAATGTAATCCTCATCTAAATACCAATGAGAATAGCGCTCTTCAAACAAATAGAAAAAATTCTAAAATTCATATGGAACCACAAAATATCAAGTAGCCAAAGCAATCTGGAGAAAAAAAAAAGTGATGATGCCTGACTTCAAAATGTACTTCAAAACTATAGTAATCAAACATTGTGTCAGTTGCAGAAAAACTAACCAGTGGAACAGAGAAATTAATTCACTTACTGTAAGATATTTGATATTTTAAAAAGATATTAAAAACATACACTGAGGAAAGGATAGTTTCTTTAATATTTGTTGCTGAAAATTGAATATTCATGTGCAGCAGAATGAAACTAGATGTCTACCTTTCACCATATGTAAAAATCAACTCAAAATGCATCAAAGACCTAAATATAGGACCTGAATTACTAAAAGAAAATGTAGGAGAAACTCCTCAAAGTATTGATAAGAACAAAGATGTTTTTAGGACCGGAGCAAGAGACTCCAAAAGCATAGGCAACAAGTTAAAACTAGTCAAGTGCTATTTTATCAAACTATGAAGCTCTGTCCAGCAAAGGAAACAATTAGCAGAGAAATGAGACAACTAGCAGAATGGAGAAAAATATTTTCAAACTTTTCATCTGACAAAGTATTCATATCCAAAATACATAAGAAATTCATACCACTCATCTGCAAAATAATAACAATCCAATTAAAATGGAAAACTACATGTCTCAAAATAAGATCTATGGATAGCCAACAGGTATGTAAAAGAAATGCTCAATATCACTAATCCACAAAGAAGTGAAAATAAAAACCATAATGAAATGTCATATCATCTAAATGAGACTGCTGTCAACTACATGAAAAAATAACTGGCAAGGATGCAGAGAAAGGAGAAGTATTATATAGGGTTTGAATGTAAATTTGTAGCCCTTATGGAAAGCAGTGTGGAGATTCCTCAAAAAATAAAAATGAAAACTATCAGCATCTTACTACTTGGTACTTATCTACATTGGATAAAATCATTATGTCAAAGAGATACTCTCCAAATGTATGTCAACACTCTTCATCATAACTGAAATGTGACATCAACCAAAATTTTTATCAATGAATGAATTGATAAAGAAAATAGACGTACTGTAATTTGCACAGATGTGAATAGAACTGGAGGGCATACTGTTGAGTAAAATAATCCAGGCACAGAAAGAGAAATACTAGATATTTTTGTAAGAGGTGGTTAAATTGCTTTTTCTGAAAGGCATTGGATCCTTACTTGGGCACTGAATTAACTAAAAACAGGAGAAGATGGGCACCCCTGCCTCCATTTTTTTATCTGTCTTTGCTTTAAGCTATTCTCTTTGCAGTCACTTTGCAAAGAGATTCCAAGAAAGACAAAAGATAGCATCTTCATGACAAGGGACCGAAACTAAACACAACAGATCTTCCTTGGGATGCACCACCTGCTAGTTCTCCTAGAATCTTTGGACTGAGATAACGGTCAACCAGAACACACCTGTGCCTGGGACTGTTTAATTATGTATACCTTTGTCCTCTGCCCCCAGTTCTTTTGTCTATTTAAAACTATAACTCATGTCCGTACCCCAAAGATGGCTGAAGATGAACTGAGTGCTTTCTCTGCTTCTTCCCATGGCATGCCCAACCCATGTAAGAAATATCTTTTGTCTTCTTTCACCATGCCTCGTTTTTTGATGTTTAGGGGCAGGTAGGCAAGAGTGGCACATGGAATCTTAGCAGCTTGGGCCTTGGGTTTCATTTTCACTCATTTATGGAAGGCAAACTAATTTGATCTCATAGAGCAAGAGAGTGGATCAATAGTTGCTAATTACTGGGAGGGATCGGGGAATGAGGATGTGGAGAGAGGTGGTGTGTGAAGTTCCACGTGCTCCAAGTGTTCTATTGCCCATCAGGATAACTGTAGTCTATGACAATTTGTGATATATCTGAAAGTAACTAGGTAAGTAAAATTTATGACACATACAAACTATTAATATTTGAGAAGATGGAAATGCCGCCTACCCTGATTTGAACATTACACACTGTATATAGTTACCAAATTATCATAGTTTACCATAAATATGTACAAACATTATGTCAGTGAAACATATTACTTATTAAGTCTCCTTGTCCTTAATGAAGGTTTGAGGAAACTGATTTTGTAGGGAAGTCTTGCTGTATGTTCACCTATGTCTTAATTAATCACATGCAGCATATGTTCTCAGAGTAGATTTGTGTTTGCTATTACTTCTTAAAAGTTGAAGATGAGGAGATAACTGAAGCAATCATACTGTGTTCCGCTATCAGAGAACCATGTGTGACATACAGTATCCTCTACAATATTTGACTTTATTTTCTGAAATAATATATTTTCAAATGTTTTTATTTAATCTCTAATCTCACCATGTATGTTAGATTTTTAAGGCCTAATATTGTAGCTACTAGTCACCACTGGTTATATGATAATTTGTTACTTTAAATTTACCTTCTATGAACTAAGATATGTTGAATATATAAAGGTATACAAATAGTAGTTCAAAGATATTACACAAATATAAAGAATCTCATCCATAACTTCTGTATTGATTACATGTTTAAATTATAATATTTTAATGTACTGGATTAAATAAGATATATAATTTTTAAAAAAGTCATTATATCCCTTTTATTTTCTTAAGTGGGTGGGTGGTGGTGGATAATTATTGCTCTTTGATTATGATCTCATTTCCGTTATTACCACTGTGGAAATAGCATTAGTGTCATGATTAAATGCATATTTTTTTCTCAAATCATTCCATAAGATGAGAGTGGTTATCTTACAAAATTTGAACACTGGTAAAATGAAGTTATAGAAAAGACAGCTGCACATTTAATCCTTCCTTTAATGTACAATAAGTGAAATATTTAAAAGGTTAGCTAGAAAGTGTGGATCCTGTGTAGCTGATTTTCTGTTTTTCTTGGGACCAATCCTTGAGGCTCTGGTCATAAATCCATGAGCATCCTCTATATTTTGTTGAATAATTCAATTTAAGTTTCACAATGTATTTGGCACTCTTGGTTACAAGTGAAATTTTCATTTACATGATCACATTCTGCCCACTTGAATATTCCCTGCACAGCTGCAGTTTTATATAATATACTTGTTCACCATCTGTCCTCAATTTTGGTGAGATACTTCATATTTTTCAACATTTATGCATAGCAATTGTACCACCCCAAAAGTCATTTTTGTTAATACACATCTCACTGGTATACTGTCAGCAACACACCACAGGTATTTAACTGGCTGAAAGATTGCCTTTCTTTGGAAGCTTTATATCCAAAAAAGAAAAAAAAAAAAACAGCAAAGATAAAACTCATCAAATATATTTGGCACGACCTGATGTATAGGCACACACCCGCAATTGCCAAAAAGGAGCTTCTGGAATTAATGCTCTTAGGTTTACAAACATACTTTTAAGTGTCTGGATTACATATACTTCAAAGTTAGAAATCTTTTTAAAGGTATAATGAGATAGAAAAGTATTTAATATTATTAATATTGTTTTAAATACTTTTTGTTCATTTCTTATAAGATTACACAATAATGAATTAATGTATTTAGAGATTGTGTGAGATTTAAGTCACCTGAGGAAAACAAAAAATGGTAGCTAGAAACAAGAGGTATCCCACCGACAAGTGGGGTACCACTTTAGTGAGGTCCCACTTCCATCACCTCCTAATAGCCCAGCAAATTATGAACATATCAAAGGGAAAATTCATTGATGAAATCAGAACTCTCATGATACAGTCACTCTAAAAGCCCCACTTCTGAATATTGTTGCCTTGGGAACCATACCTGAAACACATAAGTCTTTGGGGGCATTTCATATCTAAGTTGCAACTGATATCATTCAAGAATATAAGGTAGGATTGGTGTAGCGGTTCACATGGTAAAGGTAGAGTACCTGTTTTGCAACCAAAATCCCTCAGTTCAAACCCCAGTTCAAGCAAAAATAATGTCAAACTGGTTAAGCCTCTCTGTTTTCTTTTGCTTCTTATGGTTTGGAGGGACTATTAAATGTATATGGTAAACCAAGCTCCTTTGTTCTTAAAAATAAAACCAGACTTTAACTTGATCGAATACTTCATGTAGATTTTTCTAAAGATCCTCTGATGTGGTTTTCTTTTACAAAAGGAGAAAAGTATATGTTTGTTTTTTGTTCTTTTTCATGTATTCATATGTGTACACTCACATTTTATTAAATTTACCAATTTCACCTATTCTTATAACATATCACATGCTGTAAGTTCAGTTGTTTTCTGGTTGGATGATTACATAAGGTACCAACCTAAGCACAAGCTACTTAAATTAAGAGGTCAACAGTTGCAGAAACTTGCCCTTGGTAATACCATAGACATTGTTAATATGATATGTTAATTTTGGAATTCATCATGTTCCTTTTTATCAACTCTCAATTGCATTGAAGATCTCTAACATGTTAATATATACCTCCTAGTTCACCAGAGCTTAATCAAAATATTAACAAAAACAGTCAAGTTTTCTAGCAATTGTGTCATACAGGCGTAATAGTTTAGAGGTCAAAGAAAAGCTTAGTAGTAAAAACCAGGATGTGAGAAGCTACTATGTAACTTCCTTGCTGTATGAGTCTATGTAGGTTCTTTGCTATTTCATAGTCAAATCTCTCCAAGCATTTATTTTTATTAAATTAGCAAATGAATTTGAACTTTTTACCTCATAGCATTTTAAAATTATATATTCCAAGGTATTAGCACATTACATGGCACAGAGTCAGTTGTCAATAAAGCATAGTAGTGCTTATTTTAATACATGATTCAATTGTGACCACAGAAGCAGTTATTCAAATAGCCATTATATTTAAAAATATAATAACTTCACATTCTCTCTGCTTTTTATTGTTTAACTTATTGTAACAATTCTTGAGATCATATATGGTTGTTCCCATTTGAGTAACCATCCATTTCTCTCTGCTTCCCTGTGCTTTTAAGAACAAAAGATCGTACTCTAAAAGATTAATGATTAGCTGGTTTACAGCATTGCTGTTCTATTTTCAGCATTAGGTTTTAGCAATATCTTGTTAATTCAATATTTATCATAGAGATGTTACATACTGCCTTTTAAGAATAGGTCAATGAAACCAAGAACATGTGCAAAACTATGTAAATACTAAACACAAATATAGTCATCATTGTATTTTTTTCTCTATTACATAGTGAATGTTCATTTTACAAACTTTACAAATAGCAAAAAGTAAAAGATATAAATCTATAAATCATTCTCACACACACTCACTATCCAGAATAAACCAATGCTAACATTTTGCACTATTCCACATTTCTGGATTTTTAAATATTGTTTTATTAAGTGTAATTTACTATTTATTATAGCCTTGTATAATTGGGGCCACAACTTTTTATGAGAAAGCTTTCTTCGAACAATGGCATCTTTGCCAAACATGTATTTCGTAAGGTAAAGAAAAAGCTTATTTACCATGATATTATCCCCTTTGTTAGTTGGGACAGCTATGAGAAAACTGAGACCCCAGGAAACAGAGAGACATCACCTAAATATATACTTATAAAATTGACAGTTGTGAGGGGAACAGAAAGAAAATGTTTTGTTTGAATCTTTATTTATTTATTTATTCATTCATTCACTTATTTACAGTAAATGCTTGGTATCCATGAGGATGAGTCTTGTCATCATGGAAAACCTGAGAATGCCCAGGCTGCAGTACTCTAAACTTGCTCGTATTTACCTATACCATACAGCTATAACTTGAAACTGTATTGAGTAGGTTACATTATTGTCACAAAATTACTGTTGTACACATTAACACTGCTTCCCCCAAACTAGATTTAATTCCATGCTCTTTACCTCAACTAATGCAACTCTTGTCTCATTTTTCCCATAACACCACCCCACTTCCAGTAAAGACAAATCTAAAATTTCCACTTTATCACTTAAATTAACCACATTAACTTTTACCTTGATCTTTGGGCACCACTTGCTTTTTGGGAAGCATATTTTCACAAAACTAAGGTCAGGTAAACATTCAGCAGATTACACAATGATTTCAACACACTAAACGCTAACTCAGGATAGATGGAAAGCTTCTCTACATCAACTGAGTTGCATAATTCATGTGTGGGAATTAAATTATTTTTAATTGCTTTTGATTTTTTTTTTTGTTGTTTATTATTTCTCTTTGCTTGGTCAAAACACATGTAATGAGTCTGAGAATAAGGCAGTGTTGCTGTATTTATTTTGCTGTACTGAGGATCAAATCCAAAGGCCTAGCACAGGCTAGGCAAATACTCTACTTAAATATTAATTTATTAGTTTTTCTGTTACTACTATTAAGTTGTGGGGAAGAAATAGTGCTTGACTCTTAAGTGTTCCCTGAAAGCTCAGTCCTTACTTAGTGCAGCAGTTTTTTGTAGAAAGTCCTTGGGAAGTCATTGGATTACAAAAGCTGTGATTTCATGACTGGATTAAAACATTAATGTTTTTAGAGCTTATCTGGTATTGGAAGGTAGTGGCAACTTTAGGAACTGGGACCTAGATGGAGGAAGGTCCTTGGCCTCTTCCTCCCTCTATCATCCCTGCTTCCATATGGTAAACAACTTTCTTCCACTACACCATTCTGCTGCAGTGCACTGCCTCACCATAGGTCTAAAGACAGCAAGCCAAGTGATCATTGCTTAAAATCTCTGAAACTATGTGAGCCAAAGTAAATATTTTTCTTTTAAGTTGATTTTATCCAGTGTTTTGTGACAGTGATGCAAGCAGATTAACACTGGAAAAGAAGGAAAAGAGACAGAGAGAGAAAGAAAGAGAAAATACTGAATTAGCACAAGAATATGGGTTGCATTATAATGTTAAAAATGTGCCAGAAGTTGTTTATGGACAGTGTAGAAGGTACAGTAGGTATAGAGTTTTGGGTCCTCATTCTCTTAGCTTTCAGATCCATTGTCAGTCTTTCTCTTGTGTGTTGTGTGGCTGTGAAGCATGGTGAGCTGATTTACAAAGTCCCTATTAATCAGAGATATTCCCTCTCTGCACTTTGCCAGTCAGAGACATTGAAAAGCATCTTTAAACCATGAAGGAAAAGCCTAGATATTTCTTCCCCTTAATACCACACCATTGATATCTTTAGCAGGTGTTTGGAGTTTCCACAGGAAAGGCCTACTTGGTTCCAGTTTCCACTGGGTCATGCACTGAGTGATCAGTGTAATACTAAAAATATTTTTGTTCATTTGTTTTCACTGTATTAAAGTCTTACTCTATATGCCATTTCTATATGATATAAACATATGTCCTTCTATAATTATATGAAATTATGTCTTCAGTCTTAACTCAGGGCATTACACTCTCTTGTCTTTGATTGTTCCTTGAGAGCTCCGGACAATTTGTTAAAGCTATAAAATGTATTTAATCACAGAAGATAGTCACAAGAGATTAGATTCCTAAAGAAAACACCTATAAAGATTATATCTTAAATTGTTAGGTAATTGCGTATTATATTGAGAATAAAAATCCACCGTGTAACAACTGTTACCATGAAAGCAGCTGCACACCTAATATTTGTTTGTTTTTTTAAATAGAAAAGGGCAAATGATATTTTCTTCTTTTTAAGTTGTTGCTCTCTATTTTGTGGAAGAGTAGTGCTATGGTTTGTAAGTATGGAATTAGCATGTGAACAAACATTCTACTTGACAGAACATTATGTTAAGTAGTTTCTTTCCATTGATGAACACAAGAGAATATCCAGAATATGACAAATTACATACCATCTCTCTCTAAAAAAACAAGGATAAATCAGGTAAAGTGAGCAAAAAAGCTTTCTCTTTAAGAGGAAGAAATACAAAGATTCACTGACAACAGAGTACAGTATGTGTAAACAAAGAGGTGAAGCTTTTGAAGCATTCCTTGTCAGCTGAAGCAACTGCAAATCTCAGGAGAACAATCTTCAGGCTAACAATCCAGGAACAAAGAAGCTTAAAGTTTACATCTTGGTTTCAGTCAGTAAATCCCAGGATAATCTACATTGTCTTTTAACCACCCAGATAAACACTCTTTTATTTACATAGATGCTATTTGATAGTATTCAAACACTATCAAATCTTAATGCTCTTGATAATATTGACAACATGATCTTCAGTTATCTCTTAGGACTTCATTTTATGCACAGACTTTGGAGTGCTATGCATTTTAACCACAAGATCACATTGTCTGTCCCCATAATGGTTATGTTTATGGCCTACAGCTTTGTTGCTTGCATGATTTAATTTCATTTTAGAAATTGTAATTTATTCTTCATATTTTCAGAACATGCATAGGTACAAACAAATATTTCTACTTAGCTTCAAAAATGAAAATGATTATAAGATCAGAACTTGCATTGTAAGATTAGCAGCTAAACAGGCACTATAATGTATTGCCATCAACTACTCGATTGCACCATTGTTTTCTTTGCTGATTATATTGTTATTTTCATTTTTGAAACTAAAAAACAGCCAAGTTATATACATTGGTTATTATAATGACATATATTTGGCTTTGGTTGTCTGACCAACTGTAAATGCAGCAATTTTGGTGTCAGGACTGGTATTATTTGTTTTTCATCAATATTATAAATTTGTGTTGTGCTAGAATAGGCAAAATTTTGACTCTTATGACTTTTACCCCTGGCATCCTAACACAAATGTTACATTGTAATGCAAAAAAGACTTTGCTGTTGTGAAGTAATTGTCATCTAACTTTAACATAGGACAATTTCCTTGGTTTATTTGGGAGGGGCCAAACATCACATGAATACTTAAAAGCGGTTCTCCCTATCTCTTCATGGTCATAATTGTAAGTATAGAGATTTGCCCCAGAGATGGGAAGCATAAAAATACTACATGTCATTGTTGAATACTACATGATTGAAGTGGAAGGGGGTTATGTGTCAAGAAAATGGGGCCATTCATTCTACAACTGAATTCTGCCAATAATCAAGGAGCTTAGGAAAGGAATCTAAGCACAAAATGAAAAAAAGTCACCTAGCTAATAAGTCAAATTTAGTTCAGTGTTCCCTTAAGCTGAAAATGAGTCATGACATGGTGTACTTCTGCCCTACAGAACCAAGAAATAATAAATCAGCATCTGGTATTCTGTTACAGCAGCAGTAGATGACTAAAACAGAACTGAGTCATTTCATTCAGCTTTGCTAGGGCATTTGCAATACTCAGTTTTTAGTTTAATACCAGTACAAGTTCCCCATCATTACTATTCTCCAAGTAACTTGATTGCTCTGATTGCTTTTCCTTTCAATCTTTGTTTGGTTGAGAAACAAATGAACAAAGGTGAAAAATATTAAGATGGAATGGAAAATAGGGTCATATGGTCTGATTTTAGGTCTGCCTTTTCTTACTTTAGTATGTAACCTCATTCAAGTCACGTTGCCTTTCTGGGTCACTGTTTTACCTCCAGTACCCAATGAAAGTGCTCTTTCATTTCTATACCATCACTAAGATGCTAGGATTATATAATATGTAATTCAATAAATCATCATCAAGTGATGAATAAATCTGTTATTCATTTTAAGCCTTTAAATCTTAATGAGCAGTATAAGAACAAGGAATGTAAGTAAGATAAAACCCCTTATCTTGATGGGATAACACTCTGGGTTAGACAAGATTCATGTAATGAATGTAACAATGATAATAATATTAATGTGAATAATAACAATTAACTTTCCTTTATTGAACCTTTTTCCTTAGAGCATACAACTTTATATGGATTATATTATCTAACCCTTATAATAATTCAATAAGTTTAAATACCATCATTATTACTTTTTATATAGCAAGCCAAACAGTGACATCAGTAAACAATTTGTTTAAAATCGTGTGTGGAAAATGGTGGAAGCATAGTTCTTACTTACAGATCCCAATTCCATGTCATCACAATAAAGCTATGGTCTTGTGGCAGTATCTATTGTTTCCTAAAAACTGTAAATCAATCTATGTCCAAATATCTACTTACTGTATCTATGTGGAAATACAAAGTGATAATGAGCACAATTTTCCAAAAGAAAATGTATAGTTTTATATTGAAACCATTCTCATTTAATTACTTCTATTCATATATATAGTACTTTTAATTAGTCCACACAAGCAAAACTACTTAAAACCTTAAGTGAATCATTCTTTCCACCCCCTCTTCCACAACATTCAGTTCTAATCCATCATCCCATGTGTTGTTTCAGCCTTCTACATCTCTCAACTTCATTTATTAGCTTGATCTCCACAATCACCACCTCATTATATACCACAAAGTCATCTTGTAAATGTAGTCTAGACTACTAGACACCACTTCATGACTAAAGTATCTCTGTGGCTTCGTAATTCAAATGTATAGAAACACTGCAATCTTTCAGATTAATTTAAGGCCTCAAATTATGCACAAATTCTCTGGATGTGGTTTGAATGTGTCCACCAAAGTTGTATACTAGAAGCTTGTTCTCCAACACTATTTTGCTAGTGGATCTTTCCAAAGTCAGCACAGGAAAGTAATTACATCATGGGAGCTCTACCTTTCTGAATAGTTTAATGCTGTCTCATGGGACTGAGTTAGTTCCCTGATGAACAAGGTATTAAAAAAGTGCAAGACTGACCCCTTCCCTGTCTCTTGCTTCCCACTTAACCATGAAATCACCTTCTGCTGCATGTCTTGCTTGCCTTTTCTGCACAGATGTCCCCTTTGTGATGTCATCAGCAATGAGGTGCTTACCAGAACCAAGCATGTGCTGGTGTCATGCTCCTTTATCTCCTGAACTGGGAGCTGAATAAATGCATAAAATACCAGCATTATGTTTGCTGTTATAACAACATGGTCAAGAACACTCTCCATTCACATACATTTCAAAAAACAAAACAGCACTCCCAATTTTAATCACAAGTTTCCAATTTCTTGTTTTCTGGAATTCTCAAATGTCAAATGTCAAAGAGCCATCACTATTAATCTCTTCCTTTTTTCTCTTATTATCCACACACTGCCATCTACTTTTTATTAATTTCTTTCATTTCTCTCCAACATTCTTTCTTCTATTATACCTCTGAAAATTTCCCATGAAGCTTCCATAAGAAATTTAGTATTACTATCAGCCTATCCTTCAGTCTTGCATCACTGTAACAAACACCTGCAAAAATCAACTTATAAAGGAAAAAAGGTTTATTTTTTGTCTTACAGTTGTAGAGGTTCCAATGAATAACTGGTTGACCTCACTGTTTTTGGAGTGGTATTGATGTAAGACATGATGGCAGATGTGTGAAGCAGAGCATAACTACTCACCTAATGGCCAAGGGTGAGCTTTTGAAATCTCCCTTTGTGCATCTCTTCTGATCAAGACCATAAGCACTGAAAAAGTAAAGATTATGTGCACTGAAAGCAGATTTAGTTGTGAGGTTGCAGGCAAATGCTAAACCCTAATCAATTTATTTACTTTTTTTTAGTAGAAAATAATTTTTAGAAAATATGGAATGCTTCACGAATTTGTGTGTCATTCTTGCACAGTGACCATGCTAATCTCTGTGTCACTAGTATATGTCCTGCCAAAGAGAACACTGCCCTGATCGATTTAAATCCCCTTTCTTCTCATGATAAAGTTGTGAGTGCTGAAACTTGTTTTGCTTTCAATGTACCCAGTGCAACTAAGGAACAGTATAAAATTGGACACTCCAAAACCTTCTGTTTCTTAAGATGCGTTGAAAGAAAAGTTGACATTTCAATATATAAATTAGGAGTTCTTGTCAAAGTACTTTATGCCTTCACAGCCAAAAGCACTAGTAATCTCTATGAGGTATCTATGCCTTGATTATCTTTTTTATTCAGTCACACAAAGAAAAGCCATTATGCATGGGACAAAATAGAAATGTGATATATATCTAATTTTAACGTGGCTATAACTCCAAATACATATCAGTGTCCCCAGGTTGCTTGGAGATTACAGATTTTCATTGTTAAACATGGGTATTATTCTCAAAGTGAAAGAATGCTAATAAAAATTCCATTAAAAAGGAGACAATTTGCATTTGAACAAGAAAACTCCATTCCACAAGGATAAAGGTTGGTGTTCTCAGAGAAAAGCAAGTGTTACAAACTTGCCTTGCTGCCTTTTATTGATTATTTTTGTACCCCTAGGAAATCAAAGGGAAAAAAATCTCAGAGTTTATTTCCTTCTTCGAACAGACTGAATCATTACTTTCTTTTTCGGTAGCTGAAACTCCCAGTGCTACTGTTTTCTTTTGAATCAAAATTCTCAGAAGTTAAATGCTTTTTTTTTATTGAGTCTCATCATAGTTGTGTTGGATCATGTAAACACGAAATTAATTTCTGCTTTGACATCAGAATTGAGAAGTAAAAGGAAGACCATGACAGTGGAACAAATATACATATTCACTGGAATTTCAATTAGTCTTCAATACAGAGTCACAAATGAAAACATCCCTCAAACAAAGGACTAACTCTGCATCTGTGGAGGTGAATGATTTTACATATGAGTAAAATTAGATCTGAGGTTTTGAAGGTTATCAAAATAACTGATCATTCAAGCTCACAAACAACAACAAAGTAAAAAAATAAGAGAGAAAAAAGTCACTAAAATTGTTAAGTTGACCCAGGGATATTTTCATGGACTTTTCTGTTTTGATGTAATTGATAATATATTTTAACTATTCATTAATATATGGAAATATGAATAAATTAGTGCCTAGAGGAACAGTGGTTATGAAATCCATAATAATACACATGGTAGAAATAACTTATGATTGGTAATTTGATGTGGATTTTAATATGGCTTTGTTTACATTTATTGTATTCATGCCTAATGACAATTTTGACTCTAAAAAGTTTTGGAATCCAGATAGAAGGTAATAGAATTTTCTACTTTGTAAGTGTCATTTATTTTATCCAAAGGATTATATTACTTCTATACATCAAAGTCATTTGATTTTTAAAATCAAATTTAATAATTTGACACATGGTGATTTTTCTTCACAATTCCAATAGCGATGAGAGGAAGAAGTATTTAGCGAGGGAAAATAATTAGATAATTAGGACAATGCTTTGCTAGTTATAAAGCTTTCAGCCAAAGTACTATATGGAACCAGAATTTGTGAGGAAGAGTTTATCACAACGTTATGAGATTACCAATAGGGCAAGCTGCAGGGTTTACGTTTCACTTCACTCCAAACTTAGAATTCAGACATTGTATATATTTTATGGTGAAGAAGAAACACTTTTCCACGTGAGAATGTTGGCAGAAATTCTCCAATAGTTCTCTTGCATTTCTACAAATATTGGGAAGAGGCACTGGGTGAGTTTTGTTTCATAGAAGCAAACACCCTTGGAAGATACAAATAACGTCTCTGCCTCTCGACGAATACGTTCTCTGCTGTGGTGCAAGGCACTGGGCACACAGCATCCCAGTCGGGTGGTGCAGCTCCTGCTTGACCTTAGTCAGGCAAGAGGAATTAATGATAAACACGAACTTCATTCTTCCTGCAATGTCGTCAGTGATAACATTTGCATCTGACCCAAGAATCTCACATTTCTGCTAGCAGTTATGAAATTGTAGCACACTTACACGTTAATATGCAAGGAAGGTAAAAGGTAAAATTCAAGCCATAACAATTAGCATTACCTTTTATCTCTAATATGCTCTTTTGTTCTAAATAAAATGCAAGTTGTACTAGTGGTCACAAGAACATATAAGGGTATATATTTTATGTCTTCTTTTTATATGAGGGACTATTAACTATTTTATATTTATAAAGTTCCTCATGTTATCGGTGTCTGTTTAGGTATATTTTTGCAAAATTAATTTATTTGTATACTTAGCAGTGAGATCAAGAAACATAATATTACTTTGCCTCTGGAAACTGTCCTGTATTCACCTTTTGTCACAAATTCCCCAACAAAGATGCTGAGCTTCTGAAAAGTGTAACATCATATATTAATTGTGCCTTTTCACTATATATAGTGAATTATATAGGTAGAATTAATCAAAAGGTATTCTTTTGTCTTGGGTTTGATTCATCCATGTTATTTTTTGAGTTACTAATATTATTGTTTAGTTATAAGTTGCCCATTTCCATTGCTACATACACATTGTGTTGTTAATGGATATTGGCAAGTTTTCCCTTTTAATGTTACTACAAATGCCATTATGGATAAGCTGTTGTGAATTTTTGGTAAGTACAAGTGCATATTTCTGTTTGGACTGTATCTTTGAGAAGAATTTCCATTATTAGGGAATATTTATTTCTTCAGCTTTAGCAAACACTGGTAATTGTATCAATTTATTCTTCTAATTGCAAAATAAGATCAATCAGAATAGTTTCTTTCCTTGATAACTTAATATGGTCTTTCATTCTTATGTTATCCATATTGATGGACAAGTCCATATATCTCATTATGATTTTAATTTGCATGTCCCTGAAGACTAATGAGGTCAAACAAAACATCAATTTTAAATATATAATTTAATTCAGTATCAAAATATTTGTAACTAAAAAACAATACTACAATGTTCAAAAACCAAGAAACGTCTATTCGCAACCATTTTTTGAGCTCCATTCTTTTATCAATTCTTTCATACAATAATATGATAATGAGAACATTTTGTGCTATTGTGAACTAATGTAGAGATTGGAAAAAAATAGTTGCTAGTCAAGCTTCCCCAGAGATTAGATTACAGATTAAAGATAAAGCATGCTTTATTATAAGGATTTGGCTCATGTTATTGTAGAGGATAAGAAGTCTGAAAATGTGCAGGGTGTGTTACAAACTGAATCTAGGAGACAGATGTTATGGAAACAACCTGAGGTGAAGGCCAGAGAATCAGGGAAGCTCATGGGTTAACTTCAGTCTGAAAGCTGGCAGGCTCAAAATCTAAGAGTCCATTTTTTAGTTAGAGTTCCAAAAGTGGGAAGAATATTGATGTTCAATTCATGCAGCCAGGTTGAAGGGTATTCTCTTTCATGTGTAGATGTGCCACTCTCTATGTTCTGCTGACATCTTCAAATAAATGAATGATGACCAACTAAATTAATTTAGGGAAAACAAAAATCTGGACACTCCATTGTCCAAGCCAGTTGTCACATAAAATTAACCTTTGCTTCACATTTTTCTCCTAATTAGTCAATGTTATCTTATCAGTCACCATGCTCCATCCATTCCAGAATCTTATCTCACATGGCACCCTGAGTGATCCAATATATATATTTATAGCAGATCCCAGCTCAGTAACATTTAGTATTTTTCCACCCTTCTCAGACATATATTTAAACCCATTACCCTGGTCTACAAGGGCCCCGCAGGATCTTACCAACAACTCATCTCTTATTTCTCCAGACACTAAGCCTCTCATTTCTTATTTCTTCCTACTCTGTCAGCTTTATCACCAGTTTTGCTTTTATCTTCTCCTCCTAGTACCTAGTATCACCTGACATTTCTTTAAAGTAGAGGAACTTTCCTCTACTTCAATGTAACGTATATGTCAAAGAACTTATTCTGAGTGCTTCCTTGAGGTACTTTTAGATGAGGTTAGTATTTAAATCATACATTTCCTTCCCTAACAAGAAAGGCCATTGTCCAATAGGGAGAATGGTGGAATGGGAAAAAATAAAAAGGTGAAGAGAGACTTCTTTTTCTCTATGCCTGACTTTGAACTGAGATAATTTTTTACTCAGACTACATTGAAACATTTGCTTTGTCTGGGTCTCAAGCTTACTAGTGTTAGAGCAAAGGAACAATACCAGCTCTCTCATTCCTCAGGCCTTTTGTTCTTCTGGTGTTCATGAGCTAATTCCTCATAGCAATTCTCAAATACACACACAGATGTGTGTCTGCATATGTATGTGTATACTGACAGTGTAGGGAGGGATAGGAAGTGAGTTTTTTTAGCATGGTGGCTATGAAGTAAAAAATGCTTTCCTTACTTTGAAGACAACACTAATTGGGAGAAAAGTGTACACACAAACACCCCTACTAAGACAGAGATAGTAGGCATACATTATACATCCTATTCTTTCCTTCTTTTTCTATAAACAGCATGATTAACTCAAGGGGTAAAGATGATACAGGTAAGGTTTAGTGTTTGCAAATGGTTTGATAGGTGCTTAATTTTTAGACCCCTAGCAAATCAGAAAAAGACTTTTAAAAGCACAAGTCAGAGTTGAGGCATCACAGGAATTTCTCATGCATACTAGTAACTGATTTTTCCTAATATTAAAACTTTAAAAAGAAAAAAAAGTTTTCTGATTTATGCTTAAGTAATTTTCACACACTAAATTAATACTCATTGCAACCATTATAATCTTAAAGATGAAAACATGCATATTTACAATGTCTTCATAATCGGAAGAAAGTCATTCATGTAATAAAAGGCAGAACTAGACTTTAACCCATTTATATTTACAGTAAATTGAAGGTTTTGCACAATAAACTTATTATTTATTTTCCTTGATTTCTTCCAGGCTTTAAAAGTTCTACCATAGTTTTGTTTTATTATCAATTTACTTCCTTATCTTTGTGTCTGCCCTCAGCAACTATGTTATTTTCCTTCTTCCTGTACTAACATTTATTTATTTGAGTTAATATCAAATAAATAATGATCGCATGTGCAATTTATCTTTCAAAATTCATCTTTCCCTGGGTGTTGTTTTCACATGGATGTGTTTCTCGTTAGGACTGCTCTATAAACTGGTGGCACATTGGCTTTAAATTCCCCCCTATCTCTCTAGGCCTGGATGAATATTCTGTCCACAAACATGAATATACTGACATATGTATGCAGCTCTTTAGCTAAAATTTTATTAAGAATGGGCCTGTAATGTCACTGGTTATAATTCTTTCTCTTAAAAATCCAATACAAGTAAATACAGAAGGAAAGAGGAAAGAAATGCATTTTAAAAAGTGTCTAATCTGGTATCAAGGTTATATTGATCCTTGCATTAAGGTGAGTGAATTAACATTTTTGAAATTTTACATGTTGAAGATTTTAGGAACTTAACATAACTAAGCTATATTTAATTTAATATGAGTCAGCCATATTTAATGGCTCAGCCAGTGCTTGGTTGGATCATCTTAAACTTTACTCAATCATCTTAAACTGTTTATATTTATTTTTAAGTTCATAAATATTTGTACATATTTATGGGCATAGAGTTTGATAATTAATTACATATATATAGCTTGTAATAAATAAATCATGAATTAGCATTGAATCATGAATCAAATCATGAATAACTTGAAAATTTATTATACAATGTACTGGAATCTTCCTTCCATTTCTACTAACAACCAATGCCAGGAAACTCTACATAGCTTTTCTGATCTGGACCTGAGGCTGCAATATACTCCAAAAAACACCATTTCCAGACTTTCTCTGACAAGCACGCATAACCTGACTCCATCCTCAGTTTAAGAACCTGAGTGAAACTCTTAGATGTTTTTATTGTATGCTGCCAAAGTAAAACCTCTCTGGAAGGAGGAAACCAGAGTTGAATTTGTGACTACTCATATACTTCATTCGAAAATTATTTTTGATGTAGATGACACTTCTGGAAATTTGGAGTACAAATTCAAATCTTCCCTATTTTCTGCTTTCAGTCATTAAAAATACCCCTATTGTCATTTCATTATTTTGCAAGGGAAAGTAAATTCTACAAACTTCTTTACTACTATCAGTTTCTTGCAGTATTTACTTTATTGTTTTTATTCAAAATATGCCATCAGTTTTCCTTATGCTTACATAGAAGTAGAAGATAGGACTTAGTATATAAAAATCCACATTTTTAACTACATTAAAATAATGGACCTCATTGTTCAAAGACTTTAAGTTGGCCATTGTTGCTAAGTGAAATGCTTTAAAAAATGCATTCAGTCTTTCAGGTCATACGAACACTAGATTATCTACTTTACAGTTAATCTCAAGGCATGCACTCTTTAAGTCGCCCTCTGTTCCATAGACTAGTGTGTTCCCTCATGCACCTTACTTTCTACAACTATGTATGTTGAGGTAATGAGTAAAAACTATTGGTTGCATTACATCTTGGTTTATGTTAAAAGAATGGCAGACATTCTGTACATATTGTGAAGGGCATTCAGGTACATTTCTCAATGTATTACAAATGTTGATATCATCAGTTTATTCTTGCATATAAAACTGTTTGAATATATTTTGAGTAAAATATAAAAAACAGTAAATATCAAGAAATATTCATATTGATTTCATCTCCATTGCTATTATTTGTGTATATATTTGGTTCACTTCCAGAACACATCCTACTCACAAGTAAGCAATGGTTCTAGCAATGAACTTTCTTGTATAATCTCTCATTCTTTAGTCTCACCTCCACCTCCACCATCAAAGCTTGCAGAAGTGACAGCTGCACCAAAAGACTGGTAACATACTTTGAATGCTCTGAATTTTGAATTGACAATATCTTAAGAAAATGGCCATTTGTTCTCATTATCCACAGTACTGCATAAAAACGCTGTTACATAGGCTGCCTAATGTTTCCTCTACATTGACTTATTTCAGTGTTGAAAACATGGCAAGGGAAAAACAAAATTCATTAAAAAATGAAGAGGAAAACACATAAAAATGATTAATTTTAGAAGTGGATAAAAATTATCAAAATGTGTATTGAAGGTAGAGTATTGCATACACGTAGTATGCCACAGAATTCATTTTTAAGCTTACCCCAATCAACTACATTGCATGTTTTCAAATAGGCCCATATGAGAAAGCAGCTACAAAAAGACAAAAAAAATGGTAAAAAATAAAATAAAGAGGAAGGTAGATGAAAACAATAATTATATGGGAAAGGGAATGTGAGAAGAGGTAGTCTGAAATGTGACAACCCAAAGGATCAATATCAATGTATTTTGAACTACACAGTATTAACCAGACTTATTTTTCTTCCTCTCAGGACCTTGAAGTTGAGTAATACCCATGATTTTACCCAGCATTTTAAAATTTCAGTTTATTTTGTATGTTTTCAGAATATAAGATTATGCAAATAGACCTCATAACTGGCAAAACATAGGTTTTCTGAGATTGACACCATGTGCTTTGTAGGGTGTGAGAACATTTTCATTAGCATGTAAGATTTCATCACTGCATGAGGCCCTGGAAATAGCTTTAAATGAGATGTCATGGAAGTAATATAAGAAAGAAGCAGTCTATCTGCCTAAACATGAGTTTATTTGTAGAGGTAGATATACAACTGCAATTTCTTCCTCAAAAAATGTCTGATATAATGACCTGACATCATTGGTTTGGGTGCTTAATATTTGATCCCAAGTAGGACATTTCAGGGTTGCTATAAGCTATGGTCTACTGTTCATTATACTTAGTTTCTGAGGTGCCAGAGATTGATGTGGGAGCCAACGTGCATTATTGTTCTGCACTAGACCTTTGTATTTCATAGTCACGAATCTGATGCTAATGGGATTCACTCTTTTTGTGGATTTATGTCCAGGGTTAGATGAGCAGATGACCTCCTGATCTTGACCAGAAGTGATTTGCCCACTGTCAATTAGAAGGGGGAAAATCCAAAGTGGAAGTTGAACTTGGCATTAATAGGAATAATAAATGCTGAGGCTGCACGATGAAACTCAATAAGGTAATGCATTTTAATCTTATATTTACAGAATGAAGAGACTTTTTATCATCATTCAAACAAAATGTAATCTTAGGAGAAGTGGTCTAGCTAGTTTCTTTATTAAAAAACATGCCCATAGGTCATGAAGTTATTACTGTTAGACATAGGTATTATTCCATACACTTAAAACTCTCCCCATCTCACATTATATGACAAAAGTAAAACCATGCTGCTAATCATTTTAGCCCATAATCTTTCTAGATATATGCCATCCTATAAGTACATATAAAATGTAAAATTAATATTATAAGAAAAGAGAAAAACATTAATGACACAAAATAGATCTTCAAGCTGTTCCTTCAAAATACTTTCATGCGGACGAATTTCCCCCTACTTCTCCATCTCTCTGAGAAGCACAGTCCTAGAAATTTTTGAGATATTACTATTTACCAATGAGAAACACTTTTGAAAAAATTAGTCTGAAAATACTTTCCATTTTTATCTCAAGTAAGATTTCCAAGCTATAATCTAGCAAGAGAGAAATATGCACATTTGCACATGTATTAATGTAATTTCTGTTACTATAACAAAATACTGAAGGCTAAAAACTGCATTAATAATGGAAATTTATTTTGGCTAATATTTCTGGAGGCCCAAAATCAAAGACACATATCTTTGTGTCTTTGGTGGCTTTCCTGTTGGCATAATCTCAAGAAAACACAAGAAATCTCATGGCAAGACATAGGGAATGTGTATATGTGTGACTGCCTGGTCTTTTTCTTCTTATAAAGTCATCAAATATAGGGGATCCAGTCTTTTCTAATCTTAATCACCTCCCAAAAGCCCCATCTATGAACCATAGTCAGATTAATTTCTACATTCTTAGAACCTCAAAGTGGGGATTAAATTTAGACATGTGTTTCAGAAAGAACAAACCATATTCATATCAAAGTAAAATGGCTTACCCTACAAAGATTTGCTAAGTTCCTTTCTCTTTGTATGGGACTCCAGTGGAGTGTAGTCATAACTAATGATGCATCATTTTTTCTTTGAGTTGTACTTTTGTATAAATAACTATAATGTATGTTTCTATGGTAGAAGTGAGAAGAAGTTTAATTTGTAAAACCTTCTCCTTGTGATTATGAAGAATTAATAGTTCCAATTGAAAGGAACAAAACTGTTCACAAAAAAAGTTCTATGTAGGATATAATAAAAATATATATGGCAGAGTTGTCATGGATAATGTAATATAGAACAGTGAGAAAGATAAAGGTTTCTTATGTGAGACATTGGTACAGTTTCATTACTTCTGTGATGGTAGCAAGCCATGTAACATCTCTGTACTCCCATACCTTCCTCTAAAATGGGCTTAACAAACCCAAGTGCACACAGTGGCTAAGAATGTGAAATACAATCATGCTCCAGTTTCTAAGCAACATGTCTGGTTTATGATAAGCCCTCTACAAAGGACACTTAAGAGTTTTTGTGCTTATGCTTAATATTACCATCATCCTAGTAAGTGAGGAAAATCTCAGCAGAAGTGCAAACTTGAGCAAGCCCTAGGCAAAATTATCTCAGTGAGTTTATTTCAAAGAATGTCTAAAAGTGAACTGTAAGAAATCAAATTGACAAAAGTCCAGGTTGAAATGATAATTAGGTCATTTAGAGTTAGCACAAGGATACTGGGCATGTCTTTTTATCTTTCTTTGTCTGAACCTTTCTTTGCACACGTCTGATGCTTTTCAATTTTGAAAAAAATATTTGTTTAATTGCTTTTGTTTGATTCAAATTAAATTTTCTGATATTGAAAACTAGCAGTCTGAAAAGATATAATATGCACTATTGCAGGTGTAGTTCTATGTATCATAAGTATGTAGGATTAGTAGGGAAAGAAGAGGAGGGAAAAATTAGAATAATTAATGATAATTATAAATTATCATGATATTTGCCAAGATATCATGAGATGGTAGATATAAGAAGTACATTCAAAGAAACATCCCAAGATTTTACTATAATGTGCTTGTTGTAGGAGATCAAAATACCAAATTTATCATTTGTGCTATAGCATTCACAAAGCAATAATCCTCTAGTAATGGAAAAGAGAATGATAAAGAAGGGAATAAAACACTTTGGAGGAAACCTGGATTCTGTGGAGAGATTGAGACTAACAAAAAAAGATCATAACAAAACCAGAGGAAGCACAAGAAAACACATGAAATCTTAAATCAATAGTGGAAAATTTCTATAGAAACACACACAAGCACACACACAAACACAAACATACATAAACATATAATGCAACAAGTATGGAGAAAAATGACTCACTCATAAGCTTTCAATGAGTGATGACAGATGTTGAAACATAATATGCCTGAGTCGTGTAAGGAGACAAGATAACTGTTAACTATTTTGGAAATTTCACAGAAGAATTAAAGTAGATTTGAAACTTTTTTTTCATTTTTTAATAAGAGGGAAAGTGTAGAGATGTTAACAATCTGAGAATAAATTGTGTACTGGGTGTTAATGCCTGTAAACCTATTTACTTGGGAGGCTGAGAGTAGGAGGATTGTGTTTGAGGTCAATGTGGACAAAACATTTGCGAGACCTTATGTCAATAAATTGCTGGCCATGGTGTTGTGTACCTTCCCAGAAATAGTGGGAAGGTGAATATAACAAGCTCTCAGTCCAGGCCAGTCAGAGCAAAAAGGGAGATGCATCTCCAGAATAACCAAGCTATGGGGCACATGCCTCACAATCATAAAGCACTGAGTTCAAACCCCAATATCTCAAAAAATAAATAAATAAAACAAAGCAAACAAACAGAAACACCTGAGTATAAAAAGGGAATGACACACCAAAGGAAGGTCACATAGGAGAGGGTCAAGGTAAAAGCAGGAAGTTAAGGTAAATATGGTTGATGTACTCTCTATACAAGAATGAATACAGAATTTTTAAACTGATTGAAACAACCACAAGAATCAGTCTAAAACAGAAGAAAAATAGAGGAGGTGAACCAAATTGGGCTATAATACATAAATACTTGGAAGTGCCACAAAGAAATTTCCTGTGTAGATATATTAAATAAGCAAAAATTTTATTTCTTTTTCCTTTCTTTTGCAAAATCAGAGAACAGAAGGGAATAACATTTCCTGCCTTGAGTAGGGGGTGGGATGGGCAGGACAGGGTGGGGGGTTGATACTAGTGGGAGGGTAAAGGAGTTGGAGAAAAAGTGTAAGAGGGTGAATATGGTACGAATATTATGTACACGAGTGTAAATGGAAAAAAGATACCTGTTGGAACTTTTTCTTGAATGAGGGAGGAGGAAATAAAGGAGAATCGTAGAGGAGTAAATTCAAGTATGATATATTTGATATATTGTAAGAACCACAATGTACCCCAACCCAGAATAATAATAAAAAAAGAAAGGGAATGATAGAAGAAATTCAAGTAGAAATATGTTCAAATTCCAAATTTCATTATCTATTTCTGAGGCATAGAATTTTCATCTACAAATATAAAATAAATACCTGTGTATATATAGTATGTTTGAGTATAAATTTAATGTATTTTGTTTAAAAATCAACTTTTCCAGGTATAATTCATATATAATAAAATTTAAATTCAATCATACAGTTTGATGATATTTGACAATTGCATGCCCCTGCTAATCATTACACAATTAAAATGTAGAATATTTTTCCCACCCAGCAAAGTACTGCTATGCCTTCATCATCTCAAACTCTGATCACAGGAGCAACAAACAGATTCTCTTGCTATAGATAAGCTGTATCTTTCCCAAATTTTGTATAAATGGTACTAAAGTACAATTTATTATATTTTGACATTCTTTATTCAATAATAAATTTTGAAATTTATGCTTATCATTGAGTGCCTCAGTAGTTACTCTCTTACGTATGCTGAGTATGTTTCATTTTAGGAATAATATGGATTCATTTTATACAATGAATTTAAGATGGATATTTGAGATTTTACAAGGTTTTGTCTACTATTGATAAACCTGCAATGTGAATATTCTTATACAAGTCTGTGTAGATATATGATGTAGAAATTCTATATAATTTTTTTAAATCACCATTTCTTAAAAAACTGAGAAAATTGGCTTGGAAATTGAGGTTATTAGTTTTCTAATTTATTAGATGCCACTATTGTAATTCATAAGATGCTTCTGAAGAGTTAAGTTCTACAGACATTTAACTGCACGTTCTGGCTACAGTCCTGATCCACCCTCAGTCAGTAGTTGTTGGGGCAGCATAAGCTGATTATGACTATACTGTCGGTAACCAGTCTCTCACATGCATGTCCAAATATGAATGTCAATTTTAAAATGGTGTTAGTCAATGTTCTGACATTTAAAAAAATGATTAAGATAATCAACTTATACAGAAAATTATTTTATTGTGCCTCAAATCTTGGAGGTTCCAGTCCATGGCCAGGTGAATCCAAAATTTTGGCACTGCAGTAGGAATGTAAGATGCCAATGGCAATTGTTCCAGCCATATGTGACAAAACAATGCTACTCACCTATGACCAGTACATGAAAGTAAGTGAAAAGGAAGGGGCTGGGATCCCACTATCCACATAAAGGCCATAACCTCAGAGAACTGAAGACCTCTCATTTGGCCTAATTCTTACAAGTTCTACTTCCTTTCAATAGTTCCACTCTTGGGACCAAGCCTCCACATCACAGGGCTTTGGGTAACATTTAAAACTCCAAGGATAGAGATATCAGAAAGAAAGATCAACATATAAGAGTAGATAAATGGATGCATACTCCTCTGTTTGATTGGGGATCAATTCCCCTGTGACCCTCAGAGAAGCTGCATGAAATATGTCTTAGAATTTCCTGCTAGCATGTAAAGAAGCTGTTCATTTATTCTTAGACTCCTCACTCCATATGTTTGATGACTTCTAACAGATATTTTTAAGAACTTCAAAGAAAAACATCCCTCCAGGCCGCTGCCCACACATGGGGCCACCACCCACCTGCCAGCACACTGGTCTCCGGCCCATCCACCTGCCAACTTGCTGGCCACTGCTGCCTGCCCACCAGCCCACCAGCTGCCAGCTCCAAATATGCTTATTTGACCTTCAGCAGACCAAGCAGAATACTTTCCTGCTGGAGACACACTTGGCAAAAAAAAAAAAAAAAAAAGAAGAAACAAAACTCCGAAATCTCCAACCCCCAGCCTGTAAAAAGCTTCTACATGCTACATTACACTGAGAAAACAGGAGGGCTCCAGCACCACCAGATACCAGCTTCAAAACCTGAGAGACACAGACAAATAGGACTGGATGCTAAAGGAGTAACACCAGAACTACTAAGACTGAAATTCTACTGTTCCTGAACCAGGAATTATTTTTTTCTTTTCATTAAGTGTTTGTTTGTCTTGTTCACTGTTTGATTGTCCACCATCTCTCCTTGTTGATATCTTTGGTTCTCTTATTTTTTTTCTTTCTTGGTTTTGTTAGCTTTACTACTGTAAGTTAGCTAATAGTAAATTACAAACAGACCAGGGACAGAAACAATACCAAGTGGAATGATGGGAAAAAGAAAAAGAGATGGAAACCATTCTCTGCCAAAAAACAAATTAGTACAGGATTCAGAAGGAAATGAAGAAAACGGATACTCAGATCCAGACTCCAACAAAACAAAGATAAACTATCACAAGGAACCAACAAGAACAACCTGAAAGAAGAAATCCTGCAAGTAATCAATGAGAATTTCATAGAGATGTTACTAGACATAGTCAACCAAAACAAACAGGAGGCACTGAAGAAATTCCAAGACAATAAAAATAAAGAATATGAGAAAACACAAAAATAAACAAATGAATTCATAGGAGCTTTAAATAATCACTAAAGTGAAACAGAGAACACCACAAATAGACAGATAAATGAATTAAGGATGAAAATTGACTATATTAAAGAGGAAATGACCCATGATATGGAAAACCTCAAAAAAAGAATGAAACAGAAATACAAAACAGAATGGAAGGCCACTCCAGCAGACTAGAACAAGCAGAAGACAGAATTTCAGAACTTGAAGATGAAATGGAAATTAAAGGAAAAACTGATAAACTATTAGTCATGCAACTCAAGACCTGTGAAAGGAATATGCAAGAACTCACTGACTCCATCAAACAACCAAACCTGAGCATCATGGGCATTGAAGAAGGAGAGGTGCAAGCAAAAGAATGAATAATATATTCAACAAAATAATAACAAAAAATTTCCCAAATTTGGAGAACACTATGCCCATTCAGGTACAGGAAGCCTCCATGACATCAAACATACTTGACTAAAATAGAACTACTCAATGGCATATTATCATTAAAATAACAAGCACAGGGAATAGAGAAAGAACATTGAAGGCTGTAAGAGAGGAAAAAAAACCAAATAACATATAATGGTAAACCCATCAAACTCACAGCAGATTTCTCAATGGAAATCTTAAAAGCAAGAATAGCATGGAGTGAGATCTTCCGATCACTGAATGAAAATAACTTCAACCCTAGGATACTCTACCCAGCAAAACTGTCATTCAAAATAGATGGAGCAATAATGTCTTCCAGGATAAGCAGAAACTAAAACAATATATGACCACCAAGCCACCACTACAAAAGATTTTTCAAGGAATTCTGCACACACAAAGTGAAAGCAAACAAAACATGAAAGGGTAGACAGTACCAAACCACAGGAGAAGAAAAGACAAGAAAGTAGAGAGTAACATTGATTCAGTGGCACACAATCAAACCCTTAATCAACAAAGACAAGTAAATGACAGGAATCACCACATACTTATCAATACGAACACTGAATGTTAACGGACTTAATTTCCCCATCAAAATACACCATTTGGCAAACTAGATTAAAAATGAGTCTTCTCCCAACAGGAGACCCATCTCATTGACAGAAACAAGCACTGGCTGAGGGTGAAAGACTGGAAAAGGATTTACCAATCCAATGGCCCCTGAAAACAGTCAGGGTTAGCCATAATTATTTCTGACAAAGTAGACTTCAAACTTACATTGATCAAATGAGATAAAGACAGACAGACACTCCATACCAATTAAAGGGGAAATACACCAAAAGAAAATAACAGTTATCAATCTATATGCACCCAATGTCAATGCACACAATTTCGTCAATAATACTCAGAAGGACCTTAAAACATATGTAAACTTCAACACAGTGTTAGTGGGAGACATTAATACCCCCCCTATCACCAATAGATAGGTCATCCAAACAAAAAATCAGTAAAGGAATTCTAGAACTAAATCACACTGTAGATCAAATGGACCTAGCTGAAGTCTGCAGAATATTTCATCCAACTTCTGCACAATATACATTCTTGTCAGCAGCTCACAGAACCTTCTCCAAAATTGATAATATGTTAGGACACAAAGCAAGCCTCTGCAAATATGACAAAATAGAAAAACTCCCATGTATTCTATTTGATCACAATGCATTAAAACTAGAAATCAACAACAACAAAAGTAAAGAACATGCAAACAGTTGGAAGCTGAACAACAAATTACTTAATGATCAATGGGTTACTGATGAAATAAAAAAGGAAATTGAAAGGTTTCTGGAAGTTAATAAAAATGTAAAACACAACCCACTGAAACCTATGGGACATGGCAAAGGCAGTCGTAAGAGGAAAGTTTGTGGCCATGAGTGCATATATTAAAAGGTCAGAAAGATCTCAAATCAATGACCTAATGCTACATTCAAACTCCTAGAAAAACAAGAATGAGCAAATCCCAAAATAAGCAGAAGTAGACAAATAATAAAAATAAAAGGTGAAATCAATGAAATAGAAACAAACAAACAAAAAAAAAACATACAAAAATCAATGAAACAAAAAGCTGGCTCTTTGAAAAAAATAAATAAGATTGACAGACTCTTGGCATACTTAACTAAAATAGGAGAGAAAAAATCCAAATCAGTAAAATCAGAAATGCAAAAAGGGAGATAAAAACAAACAACCTGGAAATCCAGGAAATTATCAGAGAGTAATTGAGAACCTATATTCTAATTTAAAAATCTTGAAGAAGTGGACAGAATTCTAGATACTTATGACCATTCAAAACTGAACCATGAGGATATTAATCACCTGAATAGATCTATAAAACAAAATGAAATTGAAGCATAGAGTCTCCAATAAAACAAAAGTCCAGGACCTGATGGATTCTCTGCTGAATTCTATCAGACATTTAAAGAAGAACTAATACCAACCTTCCTTAAACTGTTCCACAAAATAGAAAGGAAAACTACCTAACTCATTTTATGAGGCCAATATTACTCTCATCCCAAAACCAGACAAAGACACCTCCAAACAGGAGAACTATAGGCCAATTTCTTTAATGAACATTGATGCAAAAATCCTCAATAAAATAATGGCAAGCTGAATCCAACATATCAGAAATATCATCCACCATGACCAATTTGGCTTCATCCCAGTAATGCATGGGTGGTTCAATATAATGTAAATCTATGTAATAATTGTGTGTGTGTAATACAGCACATTAATAGAAGCAAAGACAAAAACCACTTCATCATCTCAATAGATGCAGAAAAAGCCTTCAACAAGATCCAATACCACTTCATGATAAAAGCTCTAAGAAAACGAGGAATAGAAGGAATGTACCTCAACATTGTAAAGGCTATGTATGACAAACCTACAGTCAACATCATGCTTAATGGTGAGAAACTGAAACCATTTCCCCTAAAATCAGGAATGAAACAAGGTTACCCACTATCTCTACTCTTATTCGACATAGTACTGGAATTGCTAGCCAGAACAATTAGGCAATAAGAAGAAATAAAAGGCATACAAATAGTCAAGAAATTGTTAAATATCCCTATTTCCAGACAATATGATCCTATACCTTAAAAGCCCAAAAAAACTCTACCCCAAAACTCCTAGACACCATAAACTGCTATAGAAAGGTTGCAGGAAACAAAATCAACTTACAAAAATCATTAGCTTTTTTATACACCAACAATGAACAAACTGAGAACGAATGTATGGAAACAATTCTATTTCAATAGCCTCAAAAAAAATCAAATACGTAGGAGTAAACTTAACAAAGGATGTGAATGACCTCTATAAGGAGAACTACAATCCCCTGAAGAAAGAAATGGAGGAAGACTACAGAAGATGGAAAGATCTGCTGTGCTCATGGATTGGTAGTATCAACATAGTAAAAATGGCTATACTATCAAAAGCAATTTACATGTTTAATGCAATTCCCATCAAAATACCAATGACATTCATCACAGAGATTGAAAAATCTACCGTAAAGTTCATTTGTAAACACAAGAGACCAAGAATAGCCTAGGCAATATTCAGCAAAAAGAGCAATGTTGGAGATATCACAATACCTGACTTCAAACTATATTACAAACCTATAGCAATAAAAACAACATGGTACTGGCACAAAAACAGACATGAAGACCAGTGGAACAGAATAGAGGACCAAGATATGAATCCACACAACTATACCCAACTTACTTTTGACAATGGTGCCAAAAACATATGATGGAGAAAAGACAGCCTCTTCAACAAATGTTGCTGGGAAAACTGGTTATCCATCTGCAAGACACTGAAACTACATCCATGTTTATCAACTCAAAATGAATCATGGACCTTAATATCAGACCATAAACTCTGAAGATACTACAAGAAGGAGTAGGAAACACTCTGGAAGTAATAGGTATAGGCAAGGACTTCCTCAATAGAACCCCAGCACCCTAGCTACTAAGAGAAAAAATGGTCAAATGGGACTTCATAACATTAAAATGCTTCTGCACATCAAAAGAAATGGTCTCTAAACTGAAGAGACCACCCACAGAGTGGGAGAAAATATTTGCTATCTATACATCAGACAGAGGACTGATAACCAGAATACACAGCAAACTTAAGAAACTAAACTCTCCCAAAAATAAATGAACCAAGAAAGAAATGGGCAACTGAACTAAACAGAACTTTCTCAAAAGAAAAAATTCAAATGGCCAAAAAACATGAAAGAATGCTCACCATCTCTAGCCATAAAAGAAATGCAAATCAAACCACACTAAGATTCTAACTCACCCCTGTTAGAATAGCCATCATCAAAAACACCATCAACAAGAGGTGCTGCTGAGGATGTGGGGAAAAAGAAATCCTCGTACACTGTTGCTGCTGGGAATGCAAGCTGGTGCCACCACTCTGGAAAAAAAATTTGCAGTCTTTATAAAAATCTAAATGTAGATCTGCCATATGATCCTGCAATCCCACTCCTAGGACTATACACAAAGAATGTGACACAGGTTACTCCAGAGGTACTTGCACACTCATGTTTATACAGCACTATGCACAATAGCCAAGTTATGGAAACAGCCAAGATGCCCCAGTATGGATGAATGGATCAAGAAAATGTGGTACTTATACACAATGGAATTTTACTCATCCATGAAGAAAAATGAAATCTTATCATTCTCAAGTAAATGGATGGAACTAGACAACATCATTCTGGGCAAGGTTAGCCAGGCCCAGAAGACCAAAAATCATATGTTCTCCCTCATAACTGGACTTTAGATCTAGGGTAAATATAGCAGTGTTGTTGGACTTGGATCACATGACAAGGGAGAGAACATATGGAAGGTACAGGGATGGGTAGTAAACCCAAAACATGAAAGTGTTTGCTGTCCCCTCTCCAGTGGAACTAATACAGAAACCTTAAAGCGACAGAGGTCAACATGAGAAGGGGATCAGGAACCAGTGTAAAGATCAGTTAGAGATGAATCAACTTGGGTTGTAACACATTTGTACGTGAAAGCAATGCTAGGAATCCCTCTGTATAGCTATCCTTATCTCAACTAGCAAAAACGCTTTGTCTTTCTTATTATGCTTATGTCTTCTCTTCAACAAAATTAGAGTTAAGGGCAGAATGGGTTCTGCCTGGAAGCCAGGGGATGTAGGGTGAGAGGGTGTGGGCAGGGAGCAGTGATCAGGGAGAAGAAATGACCCAAACAATGTATGCACGTGTGAATATGTGAATAAAGCAAAAAAAAAAAAAACTCAAAGGATAGAGAAGAGGAATGACAAAAGTCACCTCAGTGAATAAATGGTTTTACTCTTAGTATTTTAGATCACTCAATCCCTTGGTGATAGAGAAAGATCCCAGGCTGACTCTTTTTTCTCATTCTTGCATATACACTCAGTAGGAAAATATTGTTTCCAAGAAGCATTTTCCAGGCAGAATATGGTTGTAGTTTTTCTCTCTCTTGTTCCATGACACCAAAGGAGCATCTTCAGATTTTCCAGATCTAAGGAAGGATACAGTGATCTATTGACCCCTTTCAAATTACACAAATACCTGGAGGGTGAGAGTCCTGCCTAAGAAATTAATGTACCTCAAGGCAAGGCAAGAAACACTGCTCTCAGATTCTTTGTCAGAGAACTAGGGTTGTTTTGAAAGGCACTATATTCTGCTGTGTGTTCTTAAATGGGACAGGAATGATCCAGTGTGGAAAGGAGCTCTTAAACAGTTATTTAAAAAGTATAAAAATGTTTACTTCCATGGAAGACTTACAGAATTGTTAAAAGACATATTGCATCCAGAAACTCCTTTATTTACACTACTGAAACCTATCTCTGTTTCTCTGTCCATAGATAGATAGATAGATGATAGATAGCTACACAAACAGATATATGGTATATGTAGTGATATTAACATACACATAGACAAGTGTATACAATTAAAGTCTTGATCAGAAATAACACAAACCACTTGGGATATTGAGGTGAAACCCCTGTGGAAGGGATGAACCAGATTGGGGGTGGTCTTCTGCAGGTGGTTTATAAGAGATTCTGAATTGGAGGAGAGGGAAAGGAAAGTTTGGGGAACAGAGAACTTAACAGAGGGCATGGCTAGGACCTAGTGTAGAAAGCAATGAGGTGAATTTACTGTTGTGTTTATATTAAGTATACATAATTTAAAAATTATTGCTGTTTTTAGATTCTTATTTTCACTAAGAAGACAGCAGCCTTGGGTAAAAATTGTCATGCATAATTTTAGGAAGAAAAAAGTTTGTAAAGACAGCAGGAAGGAAACAAGTGAGTTGTTGTTTACACAGATAATTCTTAAGTTCCAAGCTGTTTTCAAGTCAAGAAAGGAAATTTCCAGGGCTGGCAGAATTGCTCAAGAGGTACAGTGCCTTCCTGGCAAGTGTTGAGGCCCTGAGTTCAAATCCCCATGCCACAAAAAAAAAGAAGAAAAATTCCAACAGTGAGGCTGATACTTGTCTCAGAAACAATCAAAATGGAAAGTCAAACTTATTTTTCATCAAATACTTAAAGAGAAAGAGATCACACAAAGAGGGAGAGAATGCAGGGACTTAGATCAATACAGTTTTCATCTGAGTTGGTTACTTAATATATTTCAGGATTCTTTTCAGCTACTAATTGAACCAAATTCCAAGGAACTTTGCCTCACATTACCATGTGCCATGTTTTTTCAGAGCCTTCAGTTTTGCTCAAACATGTTTTATTTATTATTATTATATTATTATGTATTTCATACTAAAACCAAATATAGTTCCAGAAAATATTTTTGGCCCTTTTCAAAATTAATAAAACTCTAAAATGACTGTATTCATTTGAATATGTTGATGATAATCTCCAACACATAAATTGAAATATAACAAAGAGTTTGACAGTAGATAAAATTTGACTAGATAAGTTTGATGAGATAAAATTCTTGTGTAGAATCATTGTTCTTTTTTTCTTTCTCTTTTTATTTTATTGTTTTTACATTTAGTTACATGAGTATACATTGTTTGTGCCACCTCCATCCCACCTGCCTGTTCCACCCTCTTCTCCAATTTTGTTGAAGAGAAAACATAAGAGATAATAATAAAGGCAGAACATTTTCGCTAGTTTGGGATAAAGATAGCTGTGCAGAGAGAATCCTAGAGTTGCTTCCATGTAACCCACATTGGTTCATCTCTATCTGAACTCTTTGCTACTTCCTGGTCCCCTTCCCATAGTGGCCTCTGCCAATTTAAGATTACTTTATTGGCTCCTCAACAGAGAGCACATTAACCACATTCAAGTTTTAGGTTTCCTTTTCTTTCCCTGTTTCTCCTGTACATGCTCTCCCCTTAGTGAATGACCCATGTCCAGTAATATTACTGCATTTGCTTTGGGTCTATAATCTGCATATCGGGGAGCACACGTGATTTTTGGCATTCATACCCTGGCTAACTTTGCTTAAGATGATGTTTTCGAGTTCCACCCATTTACTTGCAAATGACAAAATTTCATTCTTCCTTGTGGCTGAGTAAAATTGCACTGTGTATAAATACCACATTTTCTTGATCCATTTGTTGGTTGTAAGGGATCTTGGCTGTTTCCATAGCTTGGTTATTGTAATTAGTGTTACAATAAACATGGGTGTGTAGGTGCTTTTGTAATAACCTTAGTCACATTTATTTGAGTATATCCCTAGGAGTGGTATTGCTGGATTGTATGGTAGATCTATGTTCAGTTTTTTAAGAAGCCTCCATAATGTTTTCCAAAGAGGTTGTACAGCTTACATTCCCATCAGCAGTGTTTTAGGGTTTCTTTCCCTGCATCTTTGCCAACATTTGTTGTTGGTGTTGTTATTCATAACAGCTATTCTAACAAGGGTGAAGTGGAATCTTAGTGTTATTTTGATTTGCATTTCCTTTATGGCCAAAGATGGTGAGCATTTTTTCATTTGTGTTTTGGCCATTTGAATTTCTTCCTTTGGAAAAGTTCTATTTAGTTTGGTTGCCCACTGCGTTATTGGTTCATTGATTTTGGGGGTGTTTAAATTTTTGAACTCTCCGTGTATTCTAGCTATCAGTCCTTCTTCTGATGTATAGCCAGCGAATATTTTCACACTGTGGGTGGTCTCTTCAATTTAGAGGTCATTTCTTTTGTTGTACAGAAATGTTTTAATTTCATGTAGTCCCATTTGTCCATGTTTTCTCTTACTTGCTGGGCTGATGGAGTTCTACTGAGGAATTCCTTGCCTATATCTATTGTTTCCAGGGTATTTCCCACTCTTTCGTGTATTAACTGTGAGGTTTTGGGTCTGATATTAAGTTTCTTAATTCTCTTTGAGTTGATACTAGTACAGGATGACAGGCATAGAGCTAATTTCAGTTTTCTGCAGACAGATAACCACTTTTCCCAGGAACATTTGCTGAAGAGGCTTTCTTTTCTCCATCACATGTTTTTGGCAACTTTGTTAAAAATAAGGTGGGCATAGCTGTGTGGAGTCATATTCAGATCCTTTAGTCATATCCAGACTTCATATCTGTTTTTGTACCAGTACCATGCTGTTTTTTATTGCTATGGCTCTGTAGTATAATTTGAAATTGGGTTTTGTGATACCTCCATCATTGCTCTTTTTGGTCAGTATTGCCTTGGCTATTTGAGGTTTTTTTGTGTTTCCAAATGAACTTTAGGGTAGATTTTTCAATCTCTGTTATGAATGTCATTTGATGGGAATTGCATTGAAATGTAGATTGCTTTTGGTAGTATAGTCATTTTTACTATGTTGATTCTACCATTCCATGAGCATGGGAGATTGTTACATCTTCTGTAGTCTTCCCTGATCTGTTTCTTCAGAGGTTTGTAATTCTCTTTCAAGAGGTGATTTACATCCTCCATTAATTTTACTCCTAGGTATTTAATTTTTTTGACTATTGTAAATGGAATTATTTTCCTTTATTCTTTCTGTTTGTCCATTGTTTGTGTACAGAAAGGCTACTGATTTTTGTAAGTTGATTTTGTATCCTGCTACCGTGCTGAAGCTATTTATGGTGTCTAGAAGTTTTGGGGCAGAGTTTTTTGGGTCTTTGAGGTATAGAATCATGTCATCTCATGCAGAATCTTTGAAACATTCTCCATTTTAAAATTAGTTAAGTGAACTTAGTTTTTACATATAAAATTGTCCCTTTAACTGTATCTCATAACTAGAAAGTTCCTTATCTTCAAAGGAATTTCATTGTGTACCTTTGATCATTTAATGTGACAAGTTTGTCTGTTTTTATTGTTGGGCTGGGTGGAGGTACATTGTAGCATTTATAAAGGTTCTTACAATGTATCAAATATATAATACTTGAATTCATCCCTCCAATGCTCTCTTTCATCTCCCCTCCCCTGATTCCTGGAACAATTTCAACAGATAATCATTTTTCATGTATATAAATTATTCGCACCTTTATTCATCCTTCTCTACCCCTTTTCCCACCACCTCCCTCATCCCACCAGTGCCAAACACCCACCCCCACACCTCCAGCAGAACCTTTTCTGCTCTCCTGTTCTCAGAGTTTGAAGAAGAACAAAACATAAAAGAAAAAAAGGGAAGCACGGTGTTTTTGCTAGTTTGAGATAAAGATAGCAACACGGAGTTTTTTTGTGTTGTTCCATGCATATATGTATTATAATCCCAATTGTTTCATCTCTACCAGTCCTCTTCACTCCTCCCTAGTCCCCTACCCATGGTGGGCCAGGCCAGTTTAAGGTTTCTATATTCATTCCTATACTGTGAGCACATCAACCACATCCAAGTTTTACTTTCCTTCCCTTGTCCTACCCCTACTGTGCATGGCCTCTCCTTAAGTGTGACCTGTGTCCCATAATATTGCTGCATTTGTTTTAGGTGTATAATCAGCATATGAGGGAAAACATGTAACTTTTTGACCTTCTGAGCCTTAATAACTTTACTTAAGATGAAGTTCTCCAGTTCCATCCATTTACCTGAGAAAGATAAAATTTCATTCTTCTTTGCTGTTGAGTAAAATTCCATTGTGTATAAATACCACATTTTCTTAATCCATTCATCAGTAGTGGGGCATCTTGGCTGTTTCCATAGCTTATCTATTGTGAAGAGTGCAAGTGCAAAGGCACTGGCATACCCATGTTTATTGCAGCATTTTTTCAAGTTAGTCATTGACAATGTTACAGTCAGGTAATGTGGAGTGATCAGTAGTGAATTCTCACATCACCACATTCATTTCAAGTTTGTGCCTCACATTTCACCCTAAATTCAACCTAAAAATCTGTGAGAAAACATATCGCTTCTGAGATTTTAGAAACTAGTTAAAAGGAATTGAACCTATTGGTCAGTGGAGATAAAATGTGCTGTTATTTATAATTTGAACCAACTTAAAGAATTTAATTAAGTTTTAATGTAGTTTTTAACTACTTTGGGACTGCTTACCTATAAGATCTAAACAGAAAATGTAAAAACTCATTTTTAGAAAAAGTGCAGTTTTTGTATTGTGAATTGGCTTATAAGAAATTCCGTATACAAAACAAGGAACTCAAATATTTGAAATTGTTCATTTTATGTAAGTTTACACATAAGTATACATATACCTAACTAAACATTTACCATTTTTAATGGTGAAAAAGTATGCATGCTTTACTTCTCCAAGCAGGTTATTTTCACTCAGCATGAAATATTTTTAACTTTCTAATTAGAGGGTTAATTTCATTCTTGAGTTCTTGTCCACAGGGAAGAATTTCACATGGGCTTGAAAGGGTATAACTGTTGAAGATGAGAAAGTCCTGCTGGAAAGCCATATTAAAAAGGTGGCAGTTTGCACAAGGAAAATTAAGAAACACTAAATAAGTAATCATGAGAAAAATTATAGAGATGATATTGGCTGAAGTCCTTAACTTCAGGTAATCTGTTTTTTTCTTTTAGTGAAAGCATAGTCTTAATTGATACTACTTTATCAAGTTGGCATGAATTACCTTCACCTTGCATCACCTTCAAATTCTATGAGTAGAAAGATGACAGATTCTACCCATCACATCTAATAGGTTCAGGAAGAAATTGTGAGAAATGAAATTCTACTTGAACCACAGGTTGTTAGCTTTCTGTAAATACTACTAATCAGTAGTCACTGGACAGAACTTATTCAGAGAACCCCCCACAGCACTAACATTTTGTAATAAAGTATTTTCTAGGATTAGGGTGAGGTATAGTTGGGGTTTCCATCAAAATAACTGGGATGGTGATAGAAAGTTTTGTCACTGTCGGAAATTGAGTAGGCTGTGACATTGACTGAAATAGATTCATTCTGGGGGACAAGTTAGATATATCTTTGATCTTTTTATAAGCAGCTGGATAGAAAGAAATTAAGCAGCAGGAAGGGAGGGACTGGATAAAAAGAATGTGCCTCTTCTTCCTCTTCCTTTTCATGATGTTCTGATTCTTTTCTGCCTAGAGCTTTAAATATTCTTGTATCGACTTTCTTGGGAAACTGTCATCTTACAGTAATTTTGCATGTATTGAGCTCCTAAAGCTATGGATGCTTTATAAAGCTACAATGTAAATTTATTTCTCTCCATAATCCCTGTCACTTTGCCTATCACCCCATAAAAAGCCTGCGATGTAACATTTCACTATTAATTACAGCAACAGCAAGCTGGCTGTCAGAGCAAACCAGACACACAGCCTCTACCAACCTGCTGACTTTTCAGCCATTTACTCATTAAGCTTATGATGATGATGGGATTTTTAAAACCTGCAGTTTGTGATGGACAGTAGAGCTTAAAAATCTGTCATAAATTGCTCAATTGAGGAAACCAAATGGCAAAGAGAATGGAACTAGTGTTAAGAGCAAACAAATTGCTCCATAAAAAGAAAGTTGTGTCTCTAAATGAGCTTTTATTTTTACAAAGAATTTGAGGGCAACTCTAAGACTGTAAGTGGAGGCTGTAGGATTGTTTAACTGAGAGCAGTTACTCACATTAAAAGGGCTGAATACAAGGAGAGAGAAAAAAAAACAACAAAGAGCAAAAGAACAAAAGCACTCTAGGATGTTTTTATTTTGGTTTTAAATAATATGGTGTGGGGAGTAAAAATGAGTAAATCCATTTTTTCAAGTGTTTTGCTCCTAGCATTTTAAAACAAAACTATATAAGATGAAAACACATTTCAAAGAGAATACAAATCAATTTAAGAATCTAAGTGTGTAATGAATTTTCTTTCACACATATAGATTTTTTAAATGCACATTTTTGGATATTTTTCATTCATTTATTCTAGATATATTAACAGGTATGTACTATTATCCAGCTTTTTTTTTTCAGAGCACTTTGTAATGCATATATGAGCAAAACAAAAATGTCCTTCCCTGAAGGAGAAAACAACAAACAAGCAAGATGCATAAAACATAGGTAAGTTATCTTGCATATTTGAAAGAGATAAATGATGAAAATAGGAAAAGTAGACAGATCAATTAATGGTAAGGACAGATGTCATGGTAAAAGAAGAGGGCGTACACCTCAGTAGAAAGTAAGATGTGAGTAGACATTCAGGAAGTGAAGGTGGCACCAAGGAAAAAGATCTTCCAGGCAGAGAGTGATAAACTCAACCAATCAGATGTATCTGAGAAGGCAAAGCTCTCATTTGTGCTCAACGGACGTTCTTATAAAGGAGCAGAAAAGATGAGGGGTGATTCTGTTTTGCCCTCCATGAAATAAACCACTCTAACACAGCTCAGAGCACACCAACTGCAAATCATGCCATCCTACATGATTTCTCTACTAAGAATTTTGATCCTTATTTTTGAGATAAAAGTATCATATAAAGAAAAACTGGTCTATCAATTTGTACCATTCTTATATCAATTCCCTATTACAAATACATAATAACCAACAACATATAAGAACCAAAAATGTATATTTACTTTGTGACACCATGTTGTCAAATCAATTCATTATGATGGTTTTAAATCCTAAGACTTTTCTTGAGTAATATATAGACGGTTAGTGAGAAAAAGGTTGCTAATAGCATCATTGGACAGATATTTTTAAAATGAGAGAAAATGTACTATTATGATATAGAACATATCATTTAGGACCTGAAACCTTATTCAAGAAAAATAAATGACTCTGGAATTGTATGGAAGTTAACACATAACGCTCAGTAGCATATCACCAAACATGAGCTGGTACCACAGAACAGAAGTTATTTTAAAATGTAAGCACTTGTTAATTTTAAATATGAATGCAACTTTCTTTTTTCCCAGTGTTATTTGCAAGGCATATTTTCCATATCTAAGAGACTCTTATAATTCAGAACTTTATGAATTTCCTAAAAAATAATCTCAACATAAACACATCTCATTTGAATATTAGGCTTTTTCATATTTCTTATATTAAGAGGCATTAAAATTGTAGTAATAAATTCTACATGATCCAATGTGTGTGAGTGTACATGTAAATTATATTGGAACAGGCTTTCCCAGGGTTCTCCTACAGTTATCATATGTAAAATATTGATATAATTATGAATCTTCATGCAAGTTTCTGAGTCTTTGGGACTGGTATTCTCTGTCTGGGTACTGCTTTAGGACATTTACTAAATATACTACTATGTGTTCCTCAGTGATTAGTGATGATTGCATTCTGGGGCTTTCCTTCCATTTTATAAGTTCTGTTTTAACATTTTCTGATTGTAATTGTGGAAAATATCCCTTGCATTCATGGATGTGTGTTTCTCTCAATCCATCTCATCAATTTCCCAGGAGCAATTGGCATAATTTATATCTTGACTGCTTCTCCTTCAGTTGTAATTGGAGGCACCTATTTTTAAATTGGTCTGTTCTTGTACCATTATGTTATTTTGGTAATTTATTGAAACCCCGATGCCAAAACAGGCACATGGGCACTATAAATAAAGCAGTGTGTTAATTGCTAAAACAAAATTGGGCCCAATGGACTAGCAGTGAACTTTCAATAAGGTTAGGATAGAGAAGAATCTGTAATTCCTTTGGATAATCTGCTATTTTTCTGTATGCACCAGTGTTCATCCTTTGATGTGGTAATTGTGAAAGATACCACAATTTATTTAAAGAAAAAGTAAAGGAAACACGGTTATACAGGCATAATTTATATAATTGCTACATACTTACATTTAAGAACAAAGAAAGAAATGTATTTTGAGGGAAAATTATTTTTGTGGCATCAATGAGATTTCAAGTGCAGAGTTAAGAGATAGTTCCCATTAAATAAACTTTCCCATTAAAGTTCATTTTGTGATAACTTTTATTTGTTGTTTAAGTTTAACTTAACTTTCTCTGTCTTCTAAGGCCAAAAATAGTATTAACGCACTTTTGTCTTTATGCACAAGTCAAAGAATAGAATTTAGTTTTTGAGCTTGCCTCGGAAATTGTAAACATTTAAACATAAAAGTACTCATTTATAAAATGACCTATGCCACCTTCCTGTGATGTGAAAGTTTTAGAAACATGAAGAAATGCATAGAAGCTTGGTTTTATTTAATATAAGTAGTACTTAAAAACAACACAAACTTATCTATGTCAATATACTTAAATGTTTCTTTCAAGGTTAATAAAAAATTTAGTTGATTTGTCTTCCTAAAAAGTGGTCACAAAATGGCTGTAACACTGATGTCGTTAAAGCAATTAAACTTCAGAAAATAAAAACAAAACGAACATAATTTTTTTTTCATAATTAGCAAAAAGTCTTTAACTTCATTGTCTTTGAATTTGATGAAATTACTTTTAAAATTAAGCTTATTTTAACATACTAAACGCATTTCTGAATGTGAGTAATATTAAATAGCTTTGAGGTTGCCTGCATGATCTTAATTTTGTGATCACACAGGACAAAAATTAATTTAATATTTTGTTTTAGCATCAATTTTCTCTTCTGCAATCTTACTGTATTAATTTTCATTTGCTATTTATAAATGTGTTGGATGCATCTAGGTACATGGAAATGTTAGTTATGAATGGAAATTCTGTCACTTGACAATTGTTAATCTTTAGAGTTAGTCACAAACTAAAATGCTATATTCAAAACAGTCAGATAACCAGATATCTCTTATTTTCCTTTAGTAATGTGACGTTCTGGTGAAATTTATTGTCATGTAAGTTTCCCCAAGTATTACATCCCTTCATTAAGACAATAATAATTTAGATACGCAAATAATCTGTTCTTTATTTATTCCCCATGATTTAATATATTTATCAAAGATGTCTTTATATTAAAACAAATTCAAAATCTATTTGCCGATTAATATATACTCCATTGGAAGAGAGTTTCATACCAAAAAGTCACTACCTCATTGTCAAAATTAGCATCTAGCTCAGAAAAGCCTAAGTGTTTCCACGGTAGGAGGTTCGCAGCAGCACGTGTGCTGGCAGACGGTGTGATAAAGCATCTGCTGTAACTATCTACATCATGTTTTCATTTAGCTGGTGTCACTGCTCTGTCACTTTCATACATTCCACAATTTGCACAAAAAAGAAAGCATACCACAACATTTAAAATGTATGGTAAACTGTCAGTTTGCCTTCTATAAAGTTGTTTACCTCAGGATTTCACTTGGCACACAATTTTTCAAAAGATCTAGACCTCCTTCCCAGATGCAAAGGAAAACCCACTGATCAATGTAGGTTACAATGCTTATCAACATCAAAATGGAGACAGCTTAATTCCTTAGATTAGCATTTGGCTCAAACCAGTAAAGGTTTCCTGAGACATTACTATTAATACATTTAAAAGTGTTCAACTCATCTATCTTCTTCCTTCCTATCTGCTCACAATATAAGCTGGTGCCATGTAGTTGCATCTTAATCATGTTTGAGCTGGAGAGCCATCCGTTGAAAGCTTGTCTCAGTTCATAGATATGAGAGATTGTAATATTTTAACATTTCCTACTGCCAAGTTGCTAAGCAATAAAACAACTTGGCACTTTCCTGCCAGTTCATCATGAAGAACTACTTTAGTTTTGTTTCGTCTCTTGATGAAACAAATGGAAGGCAGCTGCACCAAAAGCCTTGTAGGAACTTGTTGCCAAACAAATCCCTGGAACTTTCACCCCTTTGCATAGCTAATTGAGATGGCTGGAAGCACAGAAATGCCACATATGTATCAGCATAGAAATCAAGGCTTAAATACTAGTTATTAAAATGATACAAATATTAGCTCATTATAATTCTAGCAGCATGCTCTCCTTCCACATTCTCTTTCTCTAAGACATACATAAGTGTGGCAATTTCTCAGCTAAAGACATGTCTTTCACACAAAAGTCAACCTAAAGTCAAACATACTCATCAAACTATATGCCAAATTAAACACCTATTTCCATCTGATATTTGCTTTTTGTTTTTAAAGTTTTGATTGCACAAATAATGTCAAAAGTTGTGCTAGGCAGACATATCAAACAAAAAAGAAATTTATAATGTAAAATCCTTTGAAGTAAGAAGACACATGTATATAGTTTCCTTTAAACATATATTCATTCCTATATTTTTGGATTTATTTTTCAGACATTTCTGTGTGTATGTGTGTACATGTGGACACAGGTGCTTGTGCATATACATATGTATATATATATATATATGCACTAAAATTTTTATTCTACAAATTTCAGAATGAACACATTGCTTTATTATTATTATTGCTTTTATAAAAATTGAATCAGATCTTGAGTTCTCAACCTGCCAGTATGTGAACTAAATTCTCCCATCTCAGAGGTTTCAGACTGTCTGAAAACTCTTGCTTAGAGGAGAATGTTTTATATTAGCTTCTTGGGCTTAGAACACATAGGTCTCAAAGAAATGCTCCTCTGTGCTAACTCATATCATCCCCTAAACTAGGATGCCTTCATCCTAGTTCAAAACAGAACACATCGTCTTCTGTCTCAGAGAGTTTGCAGGACATACCCCCTTAGTCTGCCCTGTTCCTTCACCGACCCAACTGAAATTCACCTTTAATCTTACCCTGAGTCAATTCAGATAAAGCTGGCACCTGTCCACCTCGTAGGCAACAAGACACTTTGTGTATCTACTTTATAATACATCTCTCAGTTGTTTGCTGAATCCTGCTTCATTTCTCAACTATAATACCTACTAATCCGGGTGAAGGCTGGCCATTTTATTCCTTAATTGGACAGATACTTATAGAGCATGCACTATGGTGAAAACATGCTGAAGCTGAGGACAAAGTTATACCCAGATGCCATGATCCTCCTCCCTCTCTCACCGTCATTACCGTTACGACATAAGTGAACGAGACACTACACAGATAGTACTTACTTACAAAGGAAGTCACACCTATGAAGTTAAGTGTAGTATTCAAATGAGCAGCAAATTAGTTTGGTGAGAGGTGAGTGTTTAGAGAAACGCACGCAGAAGAAGCTTCAATTCAGTTGAGACCTGAAGGATAAACAGGACTTCCTCACAAGACAAGAAGGTTCATTACTCCTTAGTAGGGTTTTTATATTACCAAATAGTTTGACTTTTTTTTTTCTTAGAATATTTTGAGAAACAAGAGAGCAATATTTAGCAAAGCAGTAGTGATATATGCAAGACCCGAAAGACATGACAGTAGTGGACATGGCCAGGTTTGTGAAAACAAAGTGAACTGTATTTAAAAAAAAAATGGAGTTAGAACTGGTAAAACTTAGTGATTGTTTGGGTGTGATAGATCTAAGTCAAGGAAGATAAAGGTAAAAAAATAAGAAGAAAAGCAACAACTAACACTAATATACCACTTCCTAGGTTCCAATCATTTTTTCTTTCTCATTTCATCCTTACATTAAGCATATGAAGTAAATACTGCTATTGCTGCAACACCATAGACAATGAAATGAAGTACAAAGGCTGTGAATGACACTCATCTAGGAGGCTGTTATTCAAATTCTGCTGCTTTGGTGCCAAAATCTATCACTTAAACATTACTCCTAGACTGTTGCAAACAGAAATCAAGAGGACATTGCTGCTGTAAACTAAAGCAGAGAACGCTGGAGAAGTGAATCTCTATTACTTGAATTTTGCATATCTTGAACCTGAAGTAACTCTGAGGTGTGCTATTTGAGATGGTTGGTCTGGATTTCTACAGTTAATGTGAGCAGAATATATCCTTTTGAATTTATCAAAGGATACATAAGAAACAAAATCAAGGAATAAACGAGGTCATCAGAGGTTACAGTTTAGATCAGGTGAAAAAATGCCTTTGTCAAATAGAGGAAGTGTAGTGGCATACAACTCTAAGAAGGAATTTTCAGAATAGTAATAGAAAAACAAAAAAGAATTATATTGTCACAAGAATTAAAGTAAGACTTCTGCAAGAGAAGCATACTTCCAGTACGCTGAAGGTTCTCAGAATGTCTATTGACTTACTGATTATTCATTAGGCTCTATTCTGACATCTATATATTTTTAACAGTTTTGCCACAAAACTTCTACCCACATATAAACTGGTGCTGCTTGTGATCTATGAAAATCCATACATTCACCATTCTCTTAAGTGCATGTTTTATAAAATAATAGATTATATCTTCTACAAACAAAAAAGTATTCCTTTCTTTGTCTTCCACGGAGTGATTCAGAAATGTAATTAATTTCCAACATTCAAAAGGCAGCAATTTTCAAAATCATGTTTATTGGTTAAAGTTCAATATATTTATAGAAAGCAAATTTATTTAATATCAATTTTATCCAAATAATACATGAAACAGATTATTGATTTGTATTCCTGCCAATGTAAACTATTTTAATTTATGTACTTTTAATTATAACAGCATTAGGTACAAGCTTATATACAAATACAATGGAGACACAAAAAATGAACTCTTGATTTTCTTTGGCATTATGGTCAGTGCCTTAAGTTAAAAAATTAATTAAATTTTTGCAGTGAAGGTAAAATAGAAATCTGGGATAGAAATGTACAATGTCTTTATTTGCTATGAAGCAGCAATTTGCAAATCCAATTTTAACCAATTATGGACCACTATTTATTTACATTAACTAGTAAGAATTATCTAAACATTTCTTCCAAATTTGACAACTTGTCATTAAGTAAAAGTGACAGTTGGTCAATTGCATAGTCCCACCAATATTCTGATAGTAGCCATGTTTCCTAATGCCACAAATAGCTTGCAACCCAGCCCAAAGTAAATTTAGATGGATAGATAGATAGACAGATAGATAAATAGATGACAGATTCACAAACAGGTGTCAAGGCAAATTTTATGGCAAATGTAGATCCATATTCTAAAATGTATTTAAATTGAATTATGTTTATCTGATGTGAAGAACATACAATTTTCTCATAAAGCCAATGCATGAGATTGCAAATTTCTTTCTAATATGTTCTTTCTTATAACCTTGACATTCCAGACAGCACCTATACCTAAGACGGAGTGACACGAAGTTACTTTGCTACACATATTCACTCAATCTGGTACCTGCTTAAATCCACAAACCAACGACTGACTAATTGCAATATAATCAAAACATTCTGTAGAAATTTCATTGAAAATAGGTGATCTTATTATTTAGTTTTGAAATCAGCATAGGAAAAGTTTTAATGTAAAATTTAACATCTTTTATAGATTCCTGGGAGAATTAGTTACAAATCCAGAGGAGAAAGACAAATATATCAATAACTTTTATAATGTATTTTCTCATATAAAATCCATCAAATTTCATGAATAATAAAGGAATGTAATCTTCTCATTTCTATCTCAGTTACCCACTTTCTCCTTCATTATCATTTTATCTCTTTCTTTGAGTCATTTCCAAAAGTGTTTGTACATTTCTAAGGATTTTCCTGTTTTTCTTTCAATTTTACTGAACATTTTCATTAATTTTATTGACTTCACTAATAAACTCTGTTGACTTTTCTTGGAAACATGAAGTCAATCATCCCATCACTCTTTCCATGTTTAGGGCAAATCATGATCTTCTGTCACTTGAATTATTACAGTAGCCTCTAAATTGTCTCTTGTTGCTCCCTGTAATCATTCCATTTCACTGAGCCAGTGATTATTTCAGAAAGTAAATCAGACTACACGTCCTCTCCTGCTTGTGAAAAGAGCTCAACTCTTCAGTGTTTGTGGAAGAAAGATGTGATCCAGCAGGCACCAAGGTCTGAATTTAAATGCTTTCTCTCACCTGTGGCTCTTGCACTCTAGTTTGCTGACCTCTTCCCTTTTGCTTTGAAGGTCAGGCTCATGTCTGCCTCACAGTAATGATTTTGTTCTGCCTGCTGCCAGGAAAAATCCTTTCTCAAACCTCTTTACTTGGTCTTCTGCCCAAATACCCACCACAGTGAAGCTCTCTCACTTACCTATCTTGCTTTTGCATTTTTTACAACTTTTATCAATATTTATTATCACTTAATATCTTTTTTTTTTTCTTTCCATGTTTCCTTCCTCCCGTCCATCTTTCCTTCCATTCTCTACCCTCAGGCTGGAAGAAAAGCTTCTTCAAATCACAATCATATTCTTTAATTTCTCCCTTATTGTTATATGCAGCAATCAATGAGTTGCAAAAAGCTTCAGGGCTAGATGCAAGGGCTCACACCTATAATCCCAGTTTCATGAAAAGCTATGGGTAGAACTGTAATGTGAGGCCAGCCTGGGGAGAAAAAACGTTCAACATACTATCCAAAAAATAAGTACAGCTAAAACGTTCTGGGAGAGTAGCTCAAGTGGTAGAGTGCCTGACAAGCAAACATGAGGCCCTGAATTCAAATCCCAACACTGAAAGTAAAAACTTCTGATTGTCCTATCTTATGAATGTCCTTATTTCTACTTTCAAATTCAAGAAATGGCAATCTTTTCACATTTTAAGCTAAAAAATGTGGATGGCTTTTACAATGTGAAATATAAAAAACAAAACTTCCTTACAGAAACTCAAATAGAAACCATGTTTAATTTTATTTTATCATAGATGAATTTAGCATCAATAGAAATGATCTTATTCTTCATGCTCAATAAGATATAGGTTGTGTATATATTTTTATTTTTGTGTATTAAGTTGTACATAGTAAGAGCTCTCATGTGATAGTTCCATACATGCATGCAATGTATTTTATCATATTCACTCATCCCATCACTCTCCCTTATATTCCCTCCTCTCTCCCCCTTTTTGCTACCACTTCCACATCCCTAATAGACCCCCTTTTACTTTTATGATTTCGATTGATTTGTTTTGTTTCCCTAGCTTCCAAAAATTAGGGAAATCAGGCAATGCTTGACTTTTAGGGGCTGGAATATTTTGTTCAACATGAGGATCATCCATTTTCCAGCAACTGAGATAATTTCATTCTATCTAATTGATGAATAAAACTCTCTCTCTCTCTATATATATATATACACATAAATGTACAAATGTATATTTATACGCACATGTCACGATAGATACTCCACAAATTCAAATTGATCTCAAACAATTGAAACTCTTAATGTAGCTTTTCCCATTGTGACCACTGCTCCCATGATGTGTGCTTTGTATTAATATTCTCTGACTCTACAAAGGAACAAATATAAAAGTATTTCTTAATCCATTTAAATAAGAATAAGGATAAAAATAAAGAAAGAATGGGGAAGTGGTAGAGAGCAAAGGTAAAATGAACATCAGAATATTTAATGAAATAGTTCATTTCCAGAAAGGTACAAATTATGGGAGAAAACAGTTGACTGAAACAATACCATAGTACAGCAATTACAGTAGGGACAGAGAAGGTATAAAATAAACATAATGAAATAATACATTGATGAAAGAATGAATAATTATTCTCAATGATGAGTAGAGAAAGAGAAGTTATAGGATATGAGATGAGGATATAAAAATTTCTGAAGCACAACACAGCTCAGAAATTCAATCTGAATACCTTCCAATTCAGTGCCTTGCAAAAGATACACAATGACTTCTTGACTATTTCCAGCATACAAACTCATTTCATTTAAAGTTTTTTCTAGCATGACAAGGTGCCTGGGTTACACAGTATACATATTAGCCAAATATGACTCTAGTAGTTGCTAGCACTTCATTGTAATAGCCTGCAAAACAAGAAATAGGTTTCGTATAGAATTTCAACCCATGTTTGTTAATGAGGTAACAATTTATAATACCTTTAAAATACATTCATTGACTCTTGTATTACAAACTCTACATTTACGCTACATTAAAATTGGAAAAATTACAATAGTGTAAATGAAATACATCTGAAGCACCTTGTATTGAACAGCTCAGGGAGTATCCCTAGAACATGCTATCTATTGAGAAATTCATAGAAACAGTCTTGTAACGGGTATTTTTATGTTACTATTTATTTCAGTAGGGATTATGTTTTTCAACTTTTCATATAGTTTAAGGACAGACAGAATAAAAGACTTAAAAGTTCATTAACACAAAATGATACTATGTATAATTTAAAAACACAAGACATGGGAATAATAATTTGGTAACAAAATATGTTTGTAGCTATTTTGTGGCTTTAACTTCATTATGTTTTGCTATTTTCTCATAATTTTAGAACTTTTTAATCTAAATGGATAGAGAGGGTGTTGTTATAGTAATGACTATCTGTAAGACTTTTTTGTTATGTTATAATTTAGAGAGGAAAATATAATTTTGTTCAGATAAAATTCAAGATACTGAAAATGCATCCATGTCAATGCTTTCTTTAAAATTACTTAATATAGGTTAAAAAATAATTATAGATTAATCTCTAGATAACAGATGTTTTCTTCTCTTAAAGCACTGCTCTCAATATCTCATAGATTCCTTCCTGAACAGTTACGTCAAGGTTAGTTTGTCTGACATGAAGGTAATAGTGTCATAGGAAGTCATGAATTGTCTATTTCCAGGCCCACAAAAACAGGGAAGACCCTTATGAAGTAGGGCAGCTTAGTTTTATCAATCATGAAGTTCCAAAATTGTTCTTACTGCAAATACACCTATATTATAAGTGTTTGTAAAGTTACTGTTTGTGTTGTTATGGAAACTTAAATTTGTATCTCTAGTCTATGCTTTTTTGAAATCTATCCATGGCTAAAATTAGGTAAAATTTTATTCCCACACTCTTTATTGTTTGTTATTCCCACTTAGTACCTTATTTTGCTTTCATAAAAGTACTTTCAACTTAAGTTCTAAGATTATTTTCTTAGTAAATCAATGCCATTTGATGAGAAATCTCCATTTGCTTTGCTATCTCAGCTAGCTGATTAGGCATCTATCGTTTAGCTTACTGCATAGTACATTCTGGTTCCCTTACAAAGTTTGTTCTGTCTTTATCTGACCTGATGCCAACACCGAAATCCAAGATAAACTGTTGGCTAAGTGGAGTTGGAAGAAGTTACATTTGAGCTCTCAATAAAACAGGTAAATTACAATCACCCATTTGGCCTTACTGAGAAAAAAAATAACTTAGTGATTATTAGGAACGAACTTTGCTTACTAATAACAAGTGATCTTTTTGGGGAGTATCATATCTTTTTGGAGCATCAGGCTGCGGTCCGGATATCTAAGGTACAATCTCAAAAACACATGGTTTCTGGTCTTCTGTCCTCACTCTGTCACACCCTTCATTCTTTCTGTCTGGTGCAGGAATGTTAGTTTTCTGGGCTCTTCGATTCCTTAATTGTATACCAGCTACTCCAGGATCATGTTCCTATACAGTGCCCCTGTTCCTATGTGCTACACCTACCAGTCTATGAAGTACTAAAGCAGTTGTTCCTGTGCCTGGAATTCTGATACTTAGTTGGAGTTATTTATGCCAGCTGTCTATTCCTCTGTGCCTCATCTGTCAGCCACTAAGCTACCTCTGTGGCTAAAAGTTGTCCTTTGTTAACCATTTGCCTTATTTCAGAAATCACTGTAATTATATTATTTATCTCAATTCTTAAAGACCTCTGGCTTGTGAATTGTATGTGACCACCGATCACATTCTTTTACTGAATTTATTGTTGATTTCAGTGCACTTTTAATTTATTAATTATTCAACAAGGTTTTGGAAGTAAAATGACCAATATTACATAGGAGAAATGGAAGTACATTTAATGATATCTTTATTAGTTTCCTCTCCACAACAAATTACTTCAGATTTGTCACCTTAAAGTGTCAGAATTTTATTTTCCAATTGTTCCAAAGTATTGAGACCTGTAATCAAGGTGTTACTAGAATTTCTTTCTGGAGGCTCTGAGAGAAAACCTTCTCCAGCCCTCTTTCCTGGCTTCTGGTGGCTGATTCCAATCTTCAGTGTATACAAATAGTTGCATCACGTTAATCTCAACCTCTATCACCCTATGGCTTTTTATGTGCACATGTTCCACCTGACTCAATAGACTTCATTTTACCTCATTATATTGGTAAAAACAAACAAACTATGTTTAAATAAGATCACTTTCACAGGAATCAGGAATTAGGATGTGAATGTATTTCCTTTAGAGACAAAATTCAACCCAGCACATCATCTGATTCTAATCACATGCTCAATCAAACAGCAGGCTGTTCTATACTGCATTCCCACCTTACTTTGCATGTCCCTTTTAAAGGCTGCCTTGGCTCTGTAGTTTACTCCACTGCATCCGTTTCACCTGCACTGATCTGTGTGTTCCTCTGCCATATTGCTAGTCATCCTTAGTGAGAGATGGAAGACACACTGTAGTACTGAAACATTATTCCATCAAGTCAGAGTAAAGAGTGACTTCCTTATTTAGTCTTATTCTGTTTCTCTTGTCTCGTGAACTTTGAGAAATCCTTTGTCAATGGAATGTCTGTATAGTCTCCGTATGTACCAGACGTGATTTCAGGATGTGTTACCTCAGTAGATTTTTAAGACAGAAATAAGCAAACAGAAAATTCTCAGCTCATATTTAAAACATGTAATTTATAAAGTAATTTCCTTGATAAAATTTTCTTCAAATTAACATATACACACAAATGGCCCTTGTTTCCAAAGATTCTTGACTTCAAACCTTGGGGAAAATTTTAACTCTATATGTATGTGTACATCCCACCAAGATATGATGAATTTTTTTTGAATATTTTTGTTACTGCCCTCTTCAATTTTTACAGTCTTCTTGGCCTTCCTATCTATTATCAATTTTCTATCTGATAATTATAAATAGTTGTCCACAAGGTGAGTTAAATTTTACTTCATACTTAATACCTTATTTGCTTGATTATTTTATCTGTACTGGTCGTGCTTTATGAAAAAAAAACAATCTTTTATATTCAAATACATGATAGCTTCATGGTATTTCACCCTACCATATTATTCATTCATTGCTCAAAACTCTAAGTATTCTTAGCAACCACAAATTATACACTCATTTATACATATATTTATATCTGTGCATACATAATCCACAGTACAGGGAGCTTTTGAGACTTTATACATGTTTATATACACACAAGACACATGAGAGAGAGAGAGAGAGAGAGAGAGAGTGAGAGAGAGATGGGCTTTTAGTCAACTTTTTGGGCATTTAAGAAAAGAAAAATTTGCACTCTTGTACCTCTGAAGAGACCAAGAGAAACTGAATCTTTTTGTTGTTATTGTTGTTAATAAATAATAGAAAAAAACAATCACTTATAAGCAATGAGTGAAAAAAAACTGTAATTAGTTTAATTTTCTAATAGCATATATTTTTATAAGTAGCTTAGTTAGGAAAAAAACAATGGTACTACACCCACTGGGCGGACAGATCAGATAGACCGGCTGTGAGCAATCTCCAGCCTAAGGGTATGCATGGGGCAGTGAGGACAAAATGGAATTTTGGCCTCTGTGGCTCATTCTATAAAATATTGTAAGAACTTTTGCAATTGTCACAATGTACCCCCACTCAGCACAGCAATAAAAGATTATTTTCTCCTCTGAGAAAAAAAGAGCATCTGTGCAATGCATATATTACACAGTCATACAAGGTGGACCTGGGTTTAGGTCAGAGGACAAAAACATCTTTTAGTAAGAAAAGATTTTAATGCCTTACATAAATCCTTATCATTTGTCAATGCTTTACATAAATAAATAAATTTAATGAACCTTATCCTATGAGTCTATACTCACACCCAGGAACAGAGTTGTGAATGAGTTACCTAAGTTCACTCAGTCTTTAGGTGGTAGATACACTAATCAAATACATGTAGACTGACACCCAACTGTGCTCACAAACACTTAAATGCCACTGCCTCTAAACTGATGAAAGAAATTAAAAAAATATAAAATCTTAAGGTCTAAGGAAAAAGTTCAACAAGCAGTAAAACTAGAAGGCATTAATCAGTAAAAGAAATCCCTGTGGGAAAAGGCAACCTACAATATCACAAGCTTATGATAGGATTTACATTGAAAAAGAAAAACATTGTATAAAGTAAAGAAACTATTTTGTAAGCTGTAGATAAGGATCTTACCAGTTTTGTACCAAGATAAAATCTTTTCTCTAGAGATTAAATAGGAAAAGGGTGGGGGTTAGTCCTTTATTTTACTTGACATTTTCCTACTGCCAATTACTTTGGTCTCTAAGTAGTGAAACAAGTAATTCCCAAATTAAGAACATGTTAGGCCTGTAGGTTCTCATTTACTTAATTTCAGAGAAAATTATTTTAAAAGTAATTTTCCACTCAGAAGCAATTCCAAGAGTGAAAATTAAATATGCAGAAAAGCTATGGTTCTTTTTTTTTTAGCAGAAAAAAATAGTGTTTTAAAGAAATATAAGTGAAAGCAGTTAAAGTCAATATATTTAATTACTAAAATTTCACTGTTTACTTTACTCACAGAAAAAGATTTTGAAAATAACATGTTCCAGCTCTTACAGTATCAGATTTGACAGTCTTAGCTTTGGGAAAAGAAGCAGTTGTAGCCCTGGAACATGTCTGGAAAGCAGAGAGGAAATGGCCTACAACTCTCCTTCACCAGCACTGTGTCACTTGTGGGGGTAAGGGAAGTCCACAGCTATCTCTGACTGACATTATCCTACTATAATAACAGTGAATTCTCAGGCTGGGTGGCTGCTTCAGACTTCTCGCCTTGTTCTGCACTTCCTGTCTGACCTGCCCCTCTCAGGACATTGGACTCCAAACAAAATATCCAGGCTCCACCAATTTTGTTTACCCTATCTTCATTAAAAAAAAATAACAACTATTATTTATTAATTATTATCTTGCCAACAATACACTGGGTGTTTGGCATAAAGTATTAGTAAATTATTTCAAAGTATTAGTAAATTATTTCAAAGTATTAGTAAACTATTTCTGTTGTGTTAAAATCTAAAATTATCAGGATGTCAGGATAAAATGGCCTAGTGTAAAATTAAAATTTTACATCCAGCTTTTTTAAATTCCAAGGAGCACAATTACTATACATTATTTTTGTTTATTCAAAATGAAATTATACATTACATTTATTTCTGTGTTTGACTTGTTACATCTAGCAACATGTTCTCAAGGATAATCCATGTTGTCACAAACAGCATCATCTCCTTTTTTAACATCAAATACTATTCTGCTCTCTATATAAAATTTCTTATCCATCCACCAACCAATGAACACTTCAGTTGTTTCTATATTTCAGCTATTATGATTAGTGTTACTGTCAATATGGGAATGCAGACATTTTTTCTGAGTGCTGATTTAATTTACTCTGGACATATAAACTGACATAGGGTTATTAAGACTTATACGATAATTGTATTTTAAGTTTTTATGAACTTCCATACTGGTTTCTACACTGGATGTACCAATCTATACTTTCAGCATGACTAATAATGTTCAGATAAATCGTATAAGGTTCTGGACAGATGTTTTCTTGAAGAAGGCAAGATGGCAGTTTGGGAACATCTACCATTTTGACTCTGTGAATGAGAAGAGTCAGGAGAGACTTTATTATGAGCAAAGAAATAGAGGAAGAGCATCGGGAATCATGAAACAGGTAGCAGGAAGCAGAAAAACATAAGAAACAGACGCAATAGAGAAAAGCAGCAAACAGTTTCAAGCCCCAATCCTGGCTCCCTGGGAAGGAGAGGTGAAGCCTAAAACACAATCACAAAGTAAGCCAAACAGTGCTAGTAACAGACAAGTAATTCTAGCATGAATTCCTGTTTGAAACTCCACATCTCCCACAAGCCTTACAGCCATGCAAGGTTGAGTGAGAAGGTGATTGTTCTGGTATAGAAAGGCTAGCTTCAATAAAGAAAGACATGGTGGGCCAGGCATTGTGCTCATGCCTGCAATCTTAGCTACTTGAGAGGTAGAGATCAGGAGGATTATGGTTTAAGGTTTAGGAAAAAGTTTGTGAAACCCCATCTCATGCAATAGCTGGTTGGGTGCAGTGGCATCACATGGAGAAGCACAAAAGGGTGAATTGTGAGCTTGGGGATAAATGAGAGCCTAGCTCAAAACTAACCAACCCAGACTTGGAGGTATGGCTCATGCAGTAGAGCCTCTGTTTTGCAAGTATGAAGTCCTGAGTTTATACCCTAGTCCCACCAAAAAACTAAAATAAAAAAAAATAAATAAAAACAAATTAAAAATGATCATTAGACATATAAAAGGCTGGTCGAGTGGCCCAACACAACCAAAAAAATATAATAATAATAAAGTCATTCTGTTGTTCCCCTTGTCTCTGAGCTATAGCAAGATGTGATGTTGAGAGAGGGCTTATTGCTAAAGACTGAGTTAGTCTAGGGTATTAAAAAAGAGGAATAATCATGGCATAGAGAGCCTTTGGTTACCCAGGCAGTGTCTTGGTGGCAGAGTGCCATATGTGGTGGTCATGGAGAGGGAAAGGGTCTAATGTGGCCCCACAGAGAAATTCCAGCAGTGGGGAATTGGCAGTGAAGAGTGTAGTGGTCAGAGTCCCCATGCTTCCTGGTGAGGAGCAAGTCTCACCACCTGAGTGTCTCAGCAAACAAAGCACTGATCCTGTGGCTGACTTATTACTTGACCTCCAGGGCCTGCCATCTGTCATCCTGTGTCACCAGTTAGGTGGGTCTGAGAGCACCGAACCCAGACCTTCCTAATCATGTGATATCCACAGCCTCCTTCCACACAGGGACTGTGAACTGCTGGGCAGGTTCTGAAATCACTGAGGCTTGCTTCTGGGAACTGTACCCCAAGAACTACATTCTGGGGTTTGCTATCAGGTGGGACCCTGAGAACATATACTCCACATAGATAGGTAAACTACTGGATGGAGTCTATAAACACTAAGACCAACAGGCAGAACAACCAGGCTCCTCTGCACTCCCCCAACCAGTGCAGAACTCAGTGTTCTGTTTGCTCTCCCCACTCTCTTAAGTACGGTCATCCACTGCTTCATGCTTGCTGTCCTGGGAAAGCAAACTGTGGAAGTGGGAGGCTTGTGTAGCAAGTGAGAACCTGCCTAGTCCTATGGGCTATAAAACTCCCTGGATCTAGCAACAGTTCTCAGTACAGCAAGCAAACAAACTTTCATATTCAAAGCACTATAGAAGGAAAAATGACAATTATAGTGGAGATTACAGTGAGTTTCCTTCAATGTGAGCAGTGCTGAGTGTGCCTAAGCATATGGGCTAATGTATACTACTGAGCCAAACACCCAGTGGAATGTGAGAAACAACACTTTAAACTGGCTTCATGTAAAAATATGATAAAAAGGAAGAAAAAATGAAACAAACTGACTTCTCAAAAACTCAACACTCTACAGTAACAATCACTAATGATAGTGAAGCTGATGAAATATCATTTAACTTAAAAAATGTTTATAAGAATGATCAAAGAAATTAAATAGGACACAAATAAATACCTGGATTAATTCCAAAAGAACTCAAATAAAGAACTGAATGAAGTAAAGAAAACAATGCAAGATATGAAAGAAGAATTCAATAGATAGAAATTCTAAAAAAAAAATGAAATTCCAAAAATGAAAAGCTCAATAAGTCAAATAAATATTTCAATTGAAATTCTCTCCAGAAGGTTAGATTAAATTTAATACAATATATCAAGATGAGATGGCTAGGGGCTGGGATGTAGCTCGGTGGTACAGCGCTTGCCTAGCATGCGTGAGGCCCTGACTTTGATCCCAGCACCAAAGAAAAGAAAAGACAAAAAAAAAAAAAAAAAGATGAGATGGCTATATTAGATCATTCAGATGAAGACGGAGGAAGAAAACAAACCCAAGAAGTGCAAAAGGAACACAGGAGACCTTTGGGACACCATGAAAAGACCAAACCTACAAATCACGGACACAGAAGGAGAATGCGTGGAAACTAAAGGCATAGAAAACATATTCAATGAAATAAGGCAGAATATTCCCCAAATCTTGATAAATACATGGTTTTCCAGGTGTAGTAGACTTTTAGCACTGAAGACTGATAATACAAAAAAAGAACCTTCCCATATCCTTTTATAGTTAAAATATTAGTCATACAGAAAAAAGACAGAGTATTGCAAGCACCAAGTCAGCTACAAAGGTAAAGCCATCAGACCAACAGCAATTTTCTCAACATATACTTTAAAACAAGGAGGAAATGGAATAATGTGTTTCTAGCCCTGAAGGAAAACAACTACAAACCTAGATTACTGTACCCAGCAAAGATATCATTTATAACTGAGGAGAAATAAAACCTTCCATGACAAAAAAAATTCCTAAAGAACTTGTGACCAGTAAACCAGTTATGCAGAAGATACTTAAAGATACCCTATAAATGCACCCATGAAAATATGGAGAATAATAAAACTCAGAATGCAGGCTAAATGAAGAGTAAGAAAGAAATCAAACACTACAAAATGATAAATTGGCAGAAATTGCTACATAATTTTCAGTAATAACTATGACTATTAAAGGATTAAGTTCTCCAATCAAAAGACACACATTAGAAGATCAGATTAAAATCCAAGATCTAGGAGTTTGTTGCCTACAAGAAATGCACCTGAAAGACAAACATAAGCTTAGAGTGAAAGACTGGGAAAAAATTCCAAGCAAATAGAGCCCCACATAAAGTAAGAGTAGCTGTTTTCATATTTGACAAAGCAGTTGTCAACCCAAAATTAGTCAGAAGAGACAAAGAAGGTCACTTCATGTTGATAAAGGGAACAAGCTAGCAGAGGATACAATTGTTAACATACACGCCCTAAATGTCAACAGTCCCTATTTCATCATGAAAATACTACTGAACATAAAAATACAGGTAGAGCTCAACATAATATTAACTGGTGACTTATTAGTAAACAGGTCATCCAAACAATCAAGAAAACTTCACAATTAAATGTTCATAAAAGACATCTATAGAATATTCCACTGAACAGTTATAGAATACACATTCTTTTCAGGAGCCAATGAAAATTTCTCCAAAATAGATACTTAGGAAATAGAACAAGTCTTAACACATGACAAAATTGAAATAATTTCTCTTGGTCTTTTGATTGTATGTTCTCCCTCATATGTGGACATTAGATCAAGGGCAAACACAGCAAGGGGATTGGACTTTGAGCACATGATAAAAGCGAGAGCATACAAGGAAGGGGTGAGGATAGGCAAGACACCTAAAAAACTAGCTAGCATTTGTTGCCCTTAATGCAGAGAAACTAAAGCAGATACCTTAAAAGCAACTGAGGCCAATAGGAAAAGGGGAACAGGTACTAGAGAAAAGGTTAGATCAAAAAGAATTAACCTAGAAGGTAACACCCACGCACAGGAAATCAATGTGAGTCAATGCCCTGTATAGCTATCCTTATCTCAACCAGCAAAAACCCTTGTCCCTTCCTGTTATTGCTTATACTCTCTCTACAACAAAATTAGAAATAAGGGCAAAATAGTTTCTGCTGGGTATTGGGGGGGGAGAGGAAGGGGGGGAGTGGGTGGTAAGGGACGGGGTGGGGGCAGGGGGGAGAAATGAACCAAGCCTTGTATGCACATATGAATAATAAAAGAAAAAAAAAAGAAATAATTTCTCATGTTTTAGAAGACCATAATGAACTCAAACTATGTTAGTAACAAGAGATACTATAGAAAATTTCTAAACTCATGGAGACTGAAGAATAAACTCTTGAATGATCAGTGGATCATTGAAGAAATAATGGAAGATAATCAACAGTTCCTACATGAAAATGAAAACACAACGTACCAGGATCTTTTGGTTAGAGCAAACACAGTGATAAGAGGAGAGGTAATATGCATTTTGTGCCTGCATTGCAAAACACCGCAACAACAAAGGAGAAAACAGAGATCCCAAGGAAATCAACTAAGTATTCATTTTAAGCTCTTAGAAAATTGTAAAAAGCCAAATCCAAAGTGGTAGATAGAAGATATAATAAAGTTCAGGAAACAAATGAACAAAATGGAGGCTGAATGAACAATACAAAGAATTGATGAAACGAACTGATTCTTGAAAAAGATAAACAAGACTGAAAAACCTTTAGCCAAACTAACCAAAAAAGAAAACCAAAATAAATAAAATTAGAGATGAGACAATGGTATCACAACAAACACCAATGAAATTCAGAGGCTCACTAGCAATATCATTGAAAATTTGCATTTTAATAGACTGGAAAATTCTAGACAAAATAGATATATTTCTAGATGCATATGATCTACTAAAATTGAACCAAGAAGATACAGCCACTTAAATAGATGTATAAAAATAATGAAATTGAAGCAATAATAAATAGTCTTTCAACAAAGAGAAGCCCAAGACCAGCCCAGAACTCACTGCTGAGTTATACAAGACTATTAAAGAAGTATCACTTGTACTCCTCAATCTATACCATAAAATAGAAAGAAGAAGATTGCCACCAAACACACACTAAGACGTCATTATTACCGTGATAACAAAACCCAGATATGGGCATGATGGAAAAAGAAAATCATAGATCAGTTTCCTTAATGAAAATACACACAAAAATTCACAATAAAATACTTGCAAACTGAATTGAAAAACACATAAAACCAATAGCAAACCATTATCAAGTTGGTTTCATTCCAGGGATACAAGGTGGTTAACATATGCAAATAAATAAATGTAACCCTCACATAAACAGAATAAAGAATGAAAATCACATGGTCATCTCAATAGATGCAGAAAAAGCCTTTAATACAATTCAACATAACTTCATGATAAAAATCCCTGAAGAAATTAGGAAAAGAATGTACTTCAACATAGTAAAGGGTGCATATGATAAACCTATAACCAGCATCATACTAAATGGGGAAAACTTAAAGTATTTACTCTAAAGTCAGGAATGAGACAAGAATATACATTCTCCCCACTTTTATTCAATATAGAGCTTAAACTCAGCCAGAGCCATAAGAAAGGGAAAAAAAAATGCAAAGGGACACAAACAGAAAAAGAAGTCAAAATATCTCTATTTGTAAATGGCCTGACCTTATATTTAAAAGACCCCCAAAATGTACACTTAATACAACTTTGAAAACAAAAACCCTCTTAGATTTGTTAAACACTCTTGGCAAAATAGGAGGATACAAAGTCAGCATAGAAATATTGAAAACATACCAATATAAAACAGGCTGAGAAAGAAATCATTGACAATTGCCAGAAATGAAATTAAATACCTACTAATAAACCTAACAAAGAATGTGAAAGACCTCTACAATGAAAAACTTTAAAACCTTGAAGAAAAAAGTTCAAGAAGACACAAAAGATAGACATCCCATGCTCATGGATTAACAGAACTAACATTGTAAAAATTGCTATACAACTGAAAATAATTCAGAGATTTAATGCAATACCTTTAAAATCCCCATGTCATTTTTAACGAAACTAGAAAAATTAATCTTAAAATCCATACGGAAATGCAAAATACTCTTAATAGTTAAAGCAATCCTGAACAAAAAGAGCAATGCTGGAAGTATCACAATACCTGATAGCAAAATATATTACAAAGCATGATAACAAAAACAGCATGTTACCGTAACAAAAACAGACTTATAAACCAATGAAACAGAATAGAAGATCAAGGAATAAGCACACACAGTTATAGTCATCTGATTTTTACAAAGGTTCCAAAAACCTATGCTGGAAAAAAGACAGTCTCTTCACAATTGGTGTGGGATAAAATTGGACATCCACATATAAAAGACCTTAGGTAGATCCCTATCTTTCACACTGTATAAAATTAATCCAAAATTGATCAAAGATCTTAATATAAGATCTGATGTTTTCAAACTGGTAGAGGAAAAGGAAAGGAAAGCCTTTGATAATGTAGGCAGAATTAATGCCTACCTGAATAAGAATCTAATAGCTCAGGAAATAAGAGCAAGAACTGACAAATAGGACTGTATCAAATTAAAAAGCTTTGGTATAGCAAGGGAAACCATTATTGAAATAAAAAGATAACCTTCAGAATGTAGAAAAAATTTCTAATTGAGTTTATATCTTAAAATATCATCATAAATATCTGAGAAAATTCATGTAAATAGGAACTTAGTGACTAACACATAGTAAGAGCTCTACTTACATTAATATTTTGATTAAAAATGTTCATTGCAGCATTTTTCACAATAGTTAAGTCATGAAGTCAACCCAAGGGCGCATCTATGAGTAAATGAAGAGTGGTGTATATAATAGAATATGATTTTTAAAAGAAAGAAATGATTTTATTTGTGAAAACCCAGAGAACATTATGTGAAGTGAAATCATTCACATACATAACGACAAATCCTGCATGGTCTCACCTATGTGTGGAATTTAAGAATGACTTCATGAAAGCGAGGGTAGAATGGTGGTTCCTCGGGTCTGCAGGTTTGGGGAAATGGGAAGATACTGATCAAAAGTTTGAACATTTTTGTCATGCACTGTGGATAATTCCTGTAGACCAAATGTAGAGTATGCTGACTGCAGTGTGTAATAATAGTTTATGTTCAAAATTTGCTTACAGAGTGAAGTTTAAATGTTTTCACCACAAGAAATGTGAACTGAAGTGTCAGTTAATTAGCTTGATCATGGTGATTATTTCACAGCATATAGAAATGTCAAAATACTACACTTTACATCATAGTGCATACAATTTTTGTAAATTTATACTTGAATGAGACTAGAGAATAAGAAACAGTGAAATTTAAATAGTAATAGTAACTGACAAAAATTTAAAATGTTTTACACAATAAAAGTAACTGGGCCCTCCACTCAATTCCTTTAATTCATATGGCATTGTAGCTTTTGTCTATGTCTATGTAAAATATTAACTCAAACTTTGCCACTTAATGTAAATCTGTTATTAAAACCTTCCTGTTCACCAAGGAGTCTGTCATATTTTAGCTGAGACTTCATATGGCAGAAATCAAAGGGTTGATCCAGTGTATCCTCATCTAGAGGCCTCACAATGGAAAGATCTTCCAGTTCCTTTCAAGTTGTTAGCAACTCTCATTTCCATTAAGTTGTTGGACTGAGTCCTTGCTGTCAGCTGTGCCATGTAATATTGCAAATCACAGAGTAAAATCTACTCTAGTGGTACAATCTCATAATTAGGCAACAAAATTATGGGTGCAATTTCACGAAGGAAAACTTATGTTATCAACTACTGCATGCACAGGAAAGTCCAGTATATAATTGGAAACTATTAACAGCAGAAGTAAAAGTGAAGATAATGTTATTTTTATTAAAAATGAGGAAATATGTAGTTAGAAATTGAATATTTTAAGCATACATAAGGCTGACCTACTCATGTTATCATCTAATTGTGATTTTAGTAAAGGAATAGTAAGCAGTATTCTGGATCTCACAGAAGATAATTTGTAATGATATTTTGTGCAGGCTTTGAGTTTTAAAACAGAGCAATGAGTATAAGATGTTTTCAGGTGCTTAAAATATCTTAAAATAAAGTTAGAGAAGGGAAACAGCTCAAATTGGGTGAGGAAGATTGAACTAGCATTATTGTTATGTTTATGGAAATATTCTTCTAAACAACGGGAGGAAACAAAGTCAACATTGATTTTTACGATGATTTACAGACATGAACTGCATGCACTTGTTTTACAGACTAGAACAATTCTATATGTTTAGAAGCAGGGAATATGCAATGACTCATTCTGCCTTATGGGCATTTCAGAGCTTTTAATCTAATAAAACCTATATGTCAGCCAACTGCCTGTCAGGGTCCCCTTTCTCTGCTTCTTTAGCACTTGCTGTGGATGGTTAAGTTGCTGCACAAATGTACGGCTTGGGGTTCCCAGAGGTAGAGCCATGCAGGGTTGCACTTTTACTTACTGGCAAGATAGAAAAGGGAGATAACACTAGATATTCTACTGCTGTTTCCACTTATGCATTCACTAAGAATGATGAAAGCAGGTACGGCTGAATAATTTTTCATGAACATGCTTTTTGTGCTACATGTCACATCAAATATCACTTTTTAGCCATTTCCAGTAGAAAACCATAAAATCTCTTTGTCATATCACCCAAACTTCCTCAGAGATTGCAAGCATAAAGACATAGGTTTAATGCCCAGCTAGTGCAGACATACACTTAAACAGTAAATGAATGAGGAAAAAAGCCAACAAAAAGAATTAGAGACTCTTTTAGGTGCAAGTTAGTGAATACCATTGTTATTATTGAACAATATTTACCTGTGAGGTCTTACTCAGAATAATGAGAAAAATGAGAATGTAAACGTCGTATTAATGCTTTGTTTTATGGAGTAGCATCTACACATGGCTAAGGAAGGAAAAATAAATCATGGAATATTTTGTCTTTCAATCATTGAGAAAAATTATAAAAATCATATGCATCATTTAATCTATCTAAAAATGAAGGTAATTGAAAGTACAGAGATTTTACATATAATAGAAGTAGCTTGCTGTAGTTTGCTAATGTTTTGAAATTTAGAGTCATTAAGAAAAGAACACCACAATGAGCATTAGAGAACTGAGAAGTATTAAAATAAAATTATAACCTCACTTAATCTCATATTGTCTCCTTAACCTTTTTGACACTTCAATTGCTGCTCCATTTTTTCACTGAGATGGCAAGCATATTATTACATATGCACAATGCAGGCTGTGTTAATGAGTATTGATTAAGGCATAGGTAGTGATATCAGATGCTGGAAATGTCCCCATTGTGACCCTCCCATAATGTCTCTCTCCTTTCTTCTCATTGTTTTCACTTTCTTTTTAAACAGAGGGGTGAAATATGTATTTTCCAATATGTCTCTATGCTATGTGAACTCTAGTATTAATAGGTTAAAAAGGCATGTATTAACAAAAGAAAATACTAGAAAGCAGCTACATAACACAGTGTAAGTCTTTCATATCTGCATCAGAGACACTGCAGGAACATCAATAATTTCCTTTCAGTGGACTGACCTAGCTGCTTATGAGAAATTTACATCTCCCTGACAAGCATTTTGTAAGGCCTGTCTCACCTGGGTCACAATAGTCCAAATAATTTGCATCTTGAAGAATTTCTCTCTTTCTTTTACCTGCAACATGAGGAAAGACGATTGAACCTGGTCATAAAAGAGAGCTCATTATATCTCAGCTGAGAAGAGCAATTTTGTAGGTGTTCCTGGTGTGCAAGAGTGTCACATATGATATTATTTCTCACAGCCTCTCAGATCTATGCCTGTACCAGGAAAGGGATGTAACACATAGCAAGCACATTTGAAGCTTTTGAGTTGTCATTCACCAAATGGAATTAAAGTGCCCCATCAAGGTCATTGATGAAATATTATCTCAGGGTGAATGCACAGATTATTTGCTCACAAATTTATAAGAGAGAAAGATATTTAGGTTACTTCTCATAAAACCTAAAAAACCTCAAGTCTTCTATTTTATTCTGCCCTTTAAAGTTTACAAGGTCTGAATGTCAGATAAATGTTTATATATTATCAAATGCTAATAATTACTGGCATATATTTTCTTAGTAATGCAGTAAGCACATTTCAAAATAAATAAAAACCATACAGGCAATGCTACAATATTTTAATCAAAACTTAAATGCAACAGGGCCAATTGTATTTATGACTTTAGTAAACTTATCTGAAACTCACCTATTTGAACATGGGACTATTTGGATATTTATCAAAATAAATATCTTGCATAAAGTCTAAAATCTATTTTATTTCCAAATATTCTCTCCAGGAGAAAGATTAAAATGAAATTCAAATGCATTAATTTTCTTCCAGTGTTCATGAAAACTGTTGTCTAGGTGCAAAGGAAATGTGTTATTGAAATTCACTGTTATATTAAACTATAGCATTTAGGGCCAGATATAGAAAACAAATGACAGTATAAGCTTAAAAGAGGATTTATACTAATCCATTTTATAATTTTCCTCATTGAAATTTGGAATTAATTGCCTTTGAAAAGATTACATTGCCCTCCCAATTGAACTTGAAAACAAACAACTCTTTTGTTAAGATTTCCAAAATTGTGGTTCATGGAAGCAGTACATCATATTTTCCACAAACATTCTGGAATGATATTGGTCAAAAGCGTCATTTAGAAAGGTAAAAATGGCTTTGCTTATTTTTATGTGCATACTCATTCCATCATTATTTTTGCATATAATAGATTATGTTCAGTGAGCATTTATCACATGTTCAATGTCTTATTAATTAATGTATGAGCACATCTACTCACTCCTATTAGTCCCCCACAAGACCATTTTGAGGTTGGTACTACACAGCTGCATTTTATTGAAAGATTCATTTCTGATGACCTTGCTCTCACATAGTGAAAGATTAATTTCCCACAGGACCTAATGAATAGTTAAATGGGTGTGTTGTTCAGAAATATCGTGATGACGAATCAGCTTTATTTAGCGTGAATTCCTAAATCTACTGTCGACTGCACTGTATTTGGTGGTGTAATTTCTAACACTAAACCTTATGCTCTAAAGTTTAATGTCATTATTCTGGGGTACATCTTCTTTTGCATGATAACTGCTCATGTTCAAATATAAGGTCAAGCCTGAACAATCACTCACGGTTGTTTTGATAAACTTCAATAGCTTCCTGATTCACTATATGTTGATAAACCAGCACTAATTATTCTTTTATTGTCTAATGTACTATTGCCACATATAAATAATAAAAACATGATTAAATATACCACCTGAATTTTGAAATTTTGTGACAATAGTACTCATATTAATTAACTTTTGCATAAAAAATGAAAATTGATTATTTAAAAGTTTGTTTAAAGTGGTAGTGCTGATATATACATATAGATTTCATCAAATGCCTACAGTATTCCCTGAGTAGATTTTGTAACATTACTAGATTGTAGGAAAAAAATACAGGATGAAGGACATGTGCAAAACAAAGACTGAGTAACAAATCAGCTATGGAGAAGCTGTCTCTAAGTACACCACTCAGCAGCAAGGACAAAAGAGAGAACAAAACAGGATATATTGACAATAGCACATAAAGAAGGAAATAAAAAAAAAAATGATGTTTTTCAACCTGTGTTTAAAATGATGACTTTCTATCCAACAGTTTTCATGTTGGAAGTGACTAGTCTTCCCTTATCAAACTTCTTAACATAATAATGATATGTCTATGAATGCTTGCATTTGGGCTAGAAAAACCTTCTTATTTTAATTAAAAAATAGTACATAGATATAATTTCTGGTAAATCATTTATTTCAATGGTGCCACATTTTTCCTCAGATGTATTTATTAAAACCATCTTACCTCCTACCTGTTCTGTATTTATGATTTACACAGTGCAGATGAATTCCCTGTCTGGCAGCTCTCTGTCTAACTTAATCATTGCTCCTAAATACTGCTGATCATTTTTTACCTGCCAAATAAACATTTTTCATCTTAATGCATTTTGTCTTCATTGCACATGTTTAAATACAAACAAACTACAATAGTGAAAACTCAACTGGGTTTTAGTTAGCAACCAACTGAACTATAATTAGTTTAGATGCATAAACTTCATTACAGCACATCTAATCTACCAGGTGGGTATAAGTACAGTGAAATCAAGTTTTTTAGGAAATACTTTAAATAGTTTAATAACTTATTAACAAAATCAAAATGGCCACTTATTTCTAAAAATAGACCAATATACATAGTGTGTGTGTGTGTGTGTGTGTTTTGATTCCTTAAGATAATGTTAGAGACAACCAGCAGTAATGGATGGCATAGAATAAAATACGTACCAGGCCAATGAGAGTCCTGTACTACTTAAAAACTCTTTATGTCAATAAATATCTATCATTTGTTCCATGAGGTTGAGGCTGAAAAGGGCTTAATCTAGCAGTAAAATTTACATAGGAAGCTTTCATTTTTTTTTAACATCAGAACAAAACAATCAAACAAAATAATTAGCATTCTCTGTTGGATATGTTAGCTGTGTTTCCCGAGTGACTTTATACTATCTCATTGCTGGATATTTTCAAATCTTCTTAGTTTATGTACTTAGTCATTGGCATTAATTCCCCTAGTCTTTCAAATATGAGGGAGACATAGAAAGTGTTTATAAGGTGAAGGTAAACGAAGTAAATCATTCTTTCTAATAAGGAAGTACCCATGGGAATTGGCCTGAACTTGAACAACAACAACCAAAAAAAGGTATTTTTAATAGAAATATTTGTCCTAATATGTTAAAGATTCTATAATAAAATATAACCTGGCTAGCCAATAAGCTACAAAAATTTCATTTTTTTTTCTTTTATGACAGTTCTGGTGTTTGAACTTAGGGTATTTTCTTTGCTAGGCAGCACTCCAGCATGCCTAGCCATACCTCTATCCCTTTTGTTTTAGTTTATTTTTCAGAAAGGGTCTCACACATTTTTCCTGGCTGGTATAGGGCTGTAATCTTTCTACCTGTATTCCTACCTACTTAGGATTACAGATGTGTGCCAACAAGCCTGGCCAAGAAATTTATCCTTGTGGATTCATTTTGATAAGTGCCTATTCGCTTTGTCATCAATGTTTTTTTTGTCTGTATCATCTGTCCCCTCATAGTAGAAGGCATAAAGAAACACAAGTTCCCTTGGGCCTTTCATGAGGACTGCAGCCTAATCATCATCCCCTGAAAGGAGCTACATCCTACCTTCTGTCACCTTGAGACTAGGTGTCACTGTATGATTTTTGGAGGGAAAAAAATGTTCAAATTATGACAATAGGAAATGAAATAAGCAAAAAAATGTTAATGTGGGAGGATCTTTGACTACTGTGTTTTGGGAAAATTGTACATTTCCCCAATACAGGGTCTACATTTAGCCTGTCCAGCTCTGATTTATCATATATGGTCCACAGATCACACATGCTCTGTGATCTTACCCAATTCCTGAGGCTTTTGTAGCATCTCATTGTTGTCTTTTATGTCTAATATGCATGCTACAGAGTTCCCTTAAACCTCATTAGCGTTATGTCACCTCTTCTGTTCCGTGTTCTGAAAGTTAAGGAGAAAGATATTTATATGACTTAAGAATACTTAGGAAAAAGTAACAGGCATGTTGTAACAGTAATCAAAACTAACTCAAAGAAAGAAATCCAAGCACTTTCACTGCATTGGTAATGTGCAATTGAAAACTAAATTTATATTTAACTTTCCTGAAAGCTGAGATACTAGAGAAATAACTATATTTTAAAAGAACACTGTGCATAATGACTTAATATAGTATCTATTTAAAGAAAATGGGTATGTTTATCACAGTACGAGTGATTCACTTTCCGCCAAACTGCACTTGTCAAAATTGCCACATCACTCAATTCTGAGTTATCTTGCATAGTATATAATACATATACTCATCCACAATGTAGGCTATTCCTGGATGGTCCCCTGTTGCTTTCTTTGTTTACTCTGACCTTCTAATATCACATTTCAGGGGTCAGTTCTTGGCCCTCTTATTTATTCTGTTTATACACATTTGTTTAGATTTCTCCTCAAGAGCGAAGATTTAAATATCCCCTAATATGCTAACTCCCAAATAGGACTTCATGTACCTTCATGCAAGATCTGCCTCCCGTTTTGCATATTTTGCGTACATGATTTGGAGGACAAACGATAACTTAGCATTCACCATTTAGAGGTGAATGTGTTCAAAAATCATTTTGTTTACTTTCAGTGAGGTCTGTCATTGTCACCTTTAGCAGAAGACAAGACACCTCCCTGAATGCTTTTCTCTCCTATGAGCCTTTCCTGGGTAAAGGAAATTCATTCATCCATTTACCACAGGTGTGCTTTAAAAAAATTTCATCTCTCCTTCTAATAATGTCTCTGTTTTTCACTTCTCCTTAGTACCCACTTCATCTTACTCTCCACACAGCAGTGAATTTTCTTTCCTTCCATTCTTCCTTCCTTCCTTCTTTTCTTTCTTTCTTTCTTTTGTTCTTTCTTTCTTTTCTTTCTTTCTCTCTCTCTCTTTCTTTCTTCTCTCTCTCTCTCTCTGTCTCTCTCTCTCTCTCTCTGTTCTCTCTCATCTTGAGGAAGGTTCTCCTTATAGAGCCTAGACTAGCCTTGAATTCAGAATTGCCTGTCTCAGCATCCTGAGTAATGGGATTACAGGCATGTATCACCTCTCTTGGGTCACTAGCAGTGAAAATGACTGATCATGTTGTTGAAGTGATTCTATCATTTCTTTCCTCATCATTTTGCAAAGATGTTACGTTTCATTCAGGATGAGAGCCAAGTCCTTACCATGGCCCCCAAAACTCCATTTGTTTATTCTCTAAAATTATCCTCTATGAATATTCCCTTCACTTTCCCTTTACAGCTACAATAACCACCTGGATGTGTGCCAGTTATAAGGTGGGTGTGTTCCTGATGTTCTTCTCACTGACATTCACAGGTAGTATTCCTGACTCATTTTTTACATTTACACTGAACTTTCATTTTCTCCACGGGTAGATGCTTGATCACTCTATTTAAAATTGCAATCGCTGTAGCCCCCGCAAATTCACAGACATTCTAAACATTTCTGGTCTATGCCCTTGTTGTCTTATTATTTTTTTCTTTTCAATTATCACTTCTTTCATATGCCGGAAAGTTAGTTCCTATCTTACATTGATAGAGTACAAGTTCCAGAAAAGCAAGGATGCTTATCATTTTATTCATCAATACTAAGCATAGAATTCTTTCAGACAAGGCAATAAAAATCTACTAAGGGTAGATTCTAAATATTTTTGAATCTGACTTTAAACTTATGATCCTACTTCTTCCTTCTCCTGATGCTTTATTATAGGACTGAGTTACTATACCCATCATAAATGAACCTTTAATGGGCATAAAACATGCATATTGATGAGAAAATTGAGGCTCCAACTGGTTTAGATTAAGCACATTTCAATCAACATCAGAAAGTGCATATGTAAATTGATTTCATTTTGAGACAATGTGTTAGTATCTCTCTGTTTATATTCTGAGGGCTGCCAGTCAATGAATGATTTTAAGCAGCAGAGTATATAAATGCCAATCAGGTAAATCACTCGTGGAGAGCCAATGCCTTGCCGGAAGAAAGGTACTCTAGAGAATTAGAATGACCTTACACTGCAAAACCAAAGCGGATTGAAAAGTTTAATACCATGAACAGATTTTGACAGTGATAATGGTATTGGTGTCCTTGGCTTGTTACTACTCTGGGGAGTTATAACTTTAAAAGCTTTGATTTTTGTTTATCATGACAGGTTCTTCAAATATATTGCTCTTTGGACTCAATGGCTCTGGCATGCCCCATTTCTCTTTTACAGGCTTAGAATCAACAGTACAAAAGGAAAACATGTATATATGTATATATACATATATGTATATGTATATATGCTTTATATATTAAAAATATATATTAAAACATAATTTAAAATTTTAATTTTACTTTGGTACATATGAATATTATAAACAGGGTACTATAAATAAATAATAATGTCATGATAAATACTAAATTTTCTTATATTATGTAGGTTTCTTAATTAGCTTTCTATCCTCATAAGAAAACACCAGAGATAATTAATGTGTAATAAAAACTATTTTTTAACTCACAAATCTGAATGTTCCTAAGGCTGGGTGAACCCGTTGCATTGGGGTTCTGTGGGGTGCCAGATGGCAATAGTGGATGGCTGTGGGTGGAGCAAACTGTGACCTCTCTAGGCAGGGACCAAACAGAACAAGGAAGTCGCCAGCGTCTCAGGTGCCCATAATTACCTAGAGACTGCCTACCTTCAGTAATCTCTTACCTCCCATTAGCACCTCCCTGGGACCAATCTTCCAATACATTGGCCTTTGAGAAACATTCAAGATTCAAACTAAAGCCATAGGCATGTTACTTCTTTTTTGAAAAATAAATTTTTTTCCAATGGTTTTCCTCTGGCATATAGATACACCTGGTCCAAAGAGTGATATCGTGTTTTTTTTTCTTCATCATCTTGGTTTTCCTCAGCCTCTGGTTACACCACCACCATCAGATTGTACATATTTTTCAAGTGTTTATATAAGATCTTTATTTTGCTCCTAGTATGTGATACTGCAAAAAATAGCACCTGAAGGAGGACAAAAATTAATTTTGATGATACTCAAGTTGGAACTGACTGAAAAGGAAGTTTGTCTTTCTAAATGTCTCTGTCTCTGTTTCTGTCTCTCTCTCTCTCTTTCTACCTCTCCTTCTTTCTTTTTAAAAAACACTATGGGTTTTGTAACAATATCACCCTTATTCTGGTTGGGTGTGACTTCTTTTTTTTTATTCATTTATTCACATGTGCATAACTTGTTTGGCCCATTTCTCACCCTTACCCCAGGTCCCCTCTCCTTCCCCCACACACCCTCTCACTTCCAGGCTAGTTGTGACTTCTAGCTTTGTGGAATGATGCACTATATGTTAATGTACATGTTAGGTACATGTTATTTATTTATTTTTTAAAAAGAAATATATTTAGAAGGTTATTTTAGTTTAGTTTACTTTTATTCATTTATTATCATGTGCATACATTGTTTGGGCCATTTCTCCCCCCTACCCCTCTACCTTCCCTCTCTCCCCCAGACCCCCTGGCTTCCAGGCAGAACCTGTTCTGCCCTTATCTCTGATTTTGTTGAAAAGAAGACATAAGCAATAATAAGAAAGACAAAGTATTTTTGCTAGTTGAGATAAAGATAGCTATACAAACAGATTCTTAGCATTGCTTTCATGTACAGATGTGTTACAATTCAAGTTGATTCATCTCAAACTGACCTTTTCACTAGTTCCTGATCCCATTCTCATATTGACCTCTGTGGCTTTAAAGGTTCTGTATTAGTTCCTCTAGAGTGGGGACATCAAACACTTTCATGTTTTGAGTTTCTTACCTATCCCCATACCTCCTGTATGTGCTCTCCCCTTGTCATGTGACCCAAGTCCAACCACATTGCTGTATTTGCCCTAGATCTAAAGTCCACATATGAGGGAGAACATACGATTATTGGTCTTCTGAGGTTAGCTTGACTAACCTCGCTCAGAATGATAGATATGTGTTATTTTAAGTGAATCTACTACTGCTCCTCGCTAAATCTACACACATTTTCCAATTTGCTGGATTCTATCCATAGTACACTTCAATTCTTTGCCTAATATAATATCTTTTATGTGTATTGTGAATGATGATTTATTTGACTGTCATCAGAAATCTTTAACAGACTTTGCTGTGCTAAGCTACTTGAAAGAAGTAGTCATTTAATTTTAAAACAGATTATTTAGCATGCACTAAAGTCTAACAAAAGCAGATGGGTACAAATTTATGGAAATATTAACACTTATTCCACTACTGTTTCCTTTTCATTGCACTAAAATTAAGAGTATGCATGCTCTTTTGTTTGTGTGTTTTTCACTTTTCAACTTCTTTTCATCTTGAATGTCCTTGCAGCTTTCACATATGGACACAGATTATTTGTGTTGAACATGATTCAAGTACTGTTTTGAATTTTATGGTTCAGTGTCTGATATATGATATATATAAAATAAAGGGTCTAATACATTTCTTCAAAGAATAATCAAGGTAAATAATGTGTGCATGGGGCATACACTGCACAAATAAATACCACAAAGAGACAGCAGTCCTTGCTGTGAGGCACACATCTTCCCTGGTGACCTCCCATTAACAATAACCACATTTCACTAAGGAAGAATAAGAATCCTTTTCTCTGTCAGAGAAGACAGTACTACTATTCTGGATAAATTTATCCTATCTCTTTCTCTCTCTCTCTCTCTGCTTCTCTGTCCATCTATATTCTATTTCTCTAGTCTAATTCACTCTTTCAGACATTGTCCTGTTTTCCTCTCTTCATGTATATGTCTATCTGTGTCTGTCTCTATCTTTTCCTCCGTGTGTATGACATATACTTTTCTCTCTATTTCTCAATTTCTATTTGTCTATTCTATTTCTGAATACATGTTTGTGTGTGGGGGGGGGTGTTTGTGTACAATATCCACACACACTTCACTCTTTTGTCTTTTTTTCATTTTATATTCTCTTCTGCTCATATAATATAGAGAGATAAAGAGAGAATTTACACTTTGTAGGTTCTGTTCCCTTGAATAATAAACTATCTATCACAGTAACCTGCTTGCTTAGCCAAAGTTCTTTCTTACAGTGGAGAAAACTCCTGAGTTTGAAAATGAGCAGTCTTATCCATAATTGTGACAGCATGCATTTGATTTGCATAGCACCTTTTCAGTCAAACTGTATGTATCCCAGTTAGACTTCTGACTACAAGAATTCATTAGAACTGTTAAACACAATGACCTTGACAAGCTTTTCAGTCATTGAATTCTGAGAAATCACACTTGAAAAAAAAATTTACATTTAGTATTGCAAAGTTTAGTTATACTGTTGATAGGCATTATTTCTTGGGACTGAATTTAAGGCTACATTACATGGCACAATGGAAAAGAAGAAAAACAAGAATAATTTTGTAATGGGTGCTCATCACTGACTAAGCTCATTGTTAATTGCCTTATGCATAAGGCAATTATGCATATATCTCACTTTGTTCAATGTCATATGTCATATGTTTACTCTTCTCATGTATGTCTATTTTATGGATGAAAATGCTGGAGTTCTGAGAAGATAAGTTTATTTTCTTATTGTCATTAATTTAGAATGTGGTATGTTTGGGATTCAACCCCAGAGCCATGGATATTGAAAATATGTCTTTCTCTCCTTGTAAATATATCTGCTTTTCCTAATATTTCCAAATCACTATGAGAATTCTATTTCTTTGTTGAATAACATTATTGCTTATTAAAATATGATTCATTAGAGTAACCCACTAACCACTTATTTATCATCACAATTTTTGGATTTTTTTATAGAAATTTATACCTAGCAGATTCTGAAAGGATTACATAAATAACATGCATGTAAGTACAGAAGTCTGAATGTTACCAAAAAATAGTACAGAGTTGTTGGGTTTGGAGTGGGAAGATGAAAATAGTTAGACCTGCTTATCTTAAATATATTTCATAAAATCATTAATTTTTAAAGAAAAAAGTAAATACAAACCCAAACTTAAAGCTCTTCTGATATTCTGAGCATATCAGTTTTGGATAATCAAATACATTGAATAATTCGGTTGACAGCTCACAATCTTTTGACTAATATTTTCTGAATTTCCAGTAGCTGAATTTTGTTAAGAAACTCTACTTATTTGACATTTTTAATCCTAATAATGGCCATAAATCATAGATATTATTAACCGCAGTAAAAGGCATAACTAAATGGAGCCAAAATAGTTCTGTGACATTTTCAAACTTGAAGAGACGGTAATTAAAATGGTGAAGCAACTCATAAAAAATTTTAAATTGTTTTCCAGTCCACCACATTTTACCAGTCATTATTTTCCACAGTCCACTTGTGAACTGACTTTTTATATTGAAGAGTCATTCATAGGCTCACATTGGACAATCTATCCTCTGACAGCGGAACCACTAATTTGTATGAAAATTGGCAGTATATTCCCTGATGACCTTACCAGTAAGATGATTTTAATATGAAGAATTTTTTTCTAATTTATCTTGTTTTACTCATTTTGTCAGTAGTTTCTGTTAATTAAAGTTTGAATCAAGGTACAGTTTTTAGAATTTTGTTCTAAGTTGTTAGAATTAATGATAATCTAAAACCAAAAGGTTAGTTGATATATGCTTAAAAGAAGTGCTGTCAGATATCCATAAGCAATTGCTCTTGCCTATTTTAATAGTTAAAATTAAATATGCTTACATGTTTCTTGGAAGGAAGCAATTTAGGAATATCTAGTTTGAGAACCAGCATGATCCACTTAACAGCATCCTTGACAGGGCATCAGGCCTTTGTTTCTATTCCTGGCCACATGCTGGAAAAGTCATTCAGATTTAGCAAGCCGCCCACTGTTTCTGTACATCGCTATCATTATCACTAACACTGAGATAATAATTCTGACCTACCACAAAGGACCAACAATGATTGATTGGATAATGTCCATTAACTGCTTCTAGCTACTTGGAATAAATGTACTATCTGGCTATTAAGCATTGTTACTGTAAGATGCTATATCAATGACTGACTGCTCCATGATTTTGAGCAGAATTATTTCCTATGATAATATGAATCTAACACATATTGATTTAAAACATATCCTTTGTAATACATTTAGGCATTCTGAGTGAGATAAGCAAAAGACAACATTCTGTATACTTTTGTAGTTGCATGTTTAATAATGCAAACTATCGGCCAGGCACTTTTATAAGCACTGCATTCTCACAATACTATGTGCTGATAATATTTTCATACTTTCTAAATGAAGAACCTGGGACATTGAAACTTTAATGACTTCCCAAGGCTTCACAGAGAGTAAGTTGTAGATCCAGAACATAATCCTTGGAAAACTGACATCAGGTCACCCACTGTATAGCAATCCCTTTGTTCAAGAAAGTGGAACTGTTTGGTTAAATGTCACTTGTCAAACCTACTTATCTATATCCTTGAAGATCAAGTATGAAAGGTTAGTCCAAGAAAATCAACCCTCTCACCAATTAACTTAAGGATGGATCGAGATATAAACAAGGTAAGAATTGAAGAAATGCAAGCTGTATTTTCTCTTCCATTTTCAATCTACCTTCACTTTCTACTCTTTGGGTAGAAACTTTTGATGCAACCCTGTGTTTATGTGCTCTAAATTTTGGAAAATGCAGAAAGTGAAACAAAGAAATGCTATATGAGGTTGAGTATATGAGAAAACAACAAATATTTTCTTCTCCAATCTTTGATCAAGCATGATTATTTGATCTACAGAAACATTAAGCCCCAACACAATGCATTTAAATCATAAAACAAATTATCATCTCACAAAACAAAGAGTTCAGCGGTAAGGTCATAACATTAAATTTTTAACTTGACAACTCAACCTCCTGAAGGACTTAGACTCATTCCATCTGTTTCCTCTGCACTCTGCAGCACCTTGACTGACCTCCTCCAGTTATCATTTGAAGATGACCACAGAAGCTCCAAGTTCCTACCTATGCACACACACAGAAGCTCCAAGTTCTTACTTATACACACAGATTATTGCAAGTACAACTAAGACTCAACCATCTTTTGATCTCTTTTAAGCCCTGCCAGAATCTCACTGGATAAAACATGATAGCATGTTTGATTCTAGAACAAGTACAAGAGAAATGAAACTTCCATATGTGGCTAAACCAATGAATATTCAACCCTGTACCAAGAGATTATGGCTGTCATTGTGTGAATCCCATAACTTGATAAATAAGTGTGTTTTCCTGAATATAATTAGCCTTCTGTTAACAAAGAAGAAGAAGAGTAACCATTGGGTAAATAAATGCATAAAGTCTGCTATTATTCTTATATTTTTACTGAATATATTTCTTATCATCATTTAGAGTACTAAATCAAAAGTGAAAGTATTTTTGAGAAATATACAAACTTATCTTAATGAAAATTTCATATAACACATTAAGGAAAATTTTACTCCAATAAATTCTGAGACCCAATTTAAATACATTTTCTACTGGTTCTAAAATTCTGAGGATGACCCACAGCCATTTTCTGGCATGAATACAGACATTACACAAGATTGAGTACACTACATGACACTCATACCTGATGTGCATGACTATCTAGATATCAAATAAACATATACATTCTACAGAACCACAAAGCAAACTCTACCTAAAAGGCATGTCTAGTTCAAAGCTCTACCTTCTTTAATGTATTATTTAGATTTTGATTTAATGATTTTTAGCCTGGCTGGTTTTGGTGCTGTATGTATACATATGCATTCATGCATATATTATATGTACATATTATATTGTATGTATATATACACACACACTGAAATGTAATGCCAGGATTTCTCAGTAAAACATTCTACATGAGTTATAGCAAGTATTTTGAGGCATTACCTGATTTTTCACAACACTTGTTAACACTTCTCTTCTGAGATGCTAAAATATAATATGTAGTGCTTTTATTATACTGTGAGTTTGTTGTGCACTAAAGTTACTTGTATAATTATGTTTTTACACTTATGATTCTAACATATAAAGAAAACAAAGATTTATACAGCATGCAATTTCCTTAGTATTGTCCATAGTATGATAATTTTTACAGTGCTAATAGATATTATATGACAAAGGACTTCAGTCAAAAATTTTAGAGAATGCTAATTTTAATAGAATTGTGGAGCATTTAAAGATAGTACGTAATATGCCACTCCCTATGGAATGGGTATAGTATGCAGCATTTCCCAAAATGTTTGACAAAGAATTTTGATGAACTCTCAACATGACTAGCATTTGGGAGAATGCCTATTAGTTGCAATATAATCATGACCTACAATTCAAAAAATACATTCAAAATATATTTTATTTGATTTACACAAAATATTGACAGTAGATAAATCAAGAAGTGATAGCAGAAGCATTCTTTAGTTGGAGAAGTTGACGTTAAAAATTTGACAAATAGTTTTCATTGCAAATTCAAAATAACATAGGTTCAAATTTTGATGAAATCTCATGCTGTCTTCTTTACAGTATTATAAATACATGATTTTATCTTTATTTGATTTGTATTTCCTTTAGCAATGTGGACAGTACCTCATACCTTGTAAATACTTTAAAAAACCTTTGACTAAAATTACATCTTGTTTAATAGTAAATAACCACTAAAGCAAGAAATACACGAACAGTAGGTATGACTTGGGTACCTAATATTTTTTGCACAAATTGATATAACAAAAATATTTTTATGTAATTAATGATCCTATGGCATTTCCAACAAGCTGTCAAAATTGCAATTAATTCTGTCATATTTTATATCAAATATGCAAGCCCAAAATTTCATGAGAAATCAAGTGTAAATCATGAATTGGAAAATCTATTCTGACATGGCTCTAGGTAAGAAATAAGATGATTAATCCAGACCACAGTGAATATAAATGGAGTTCTACCTGTTCTATTAAATGAACCACAGGAATTAGTCAATACCATTTGTCTTGAGAACAAGTAAAGATTGACCCAATGTATACTGAAAATGGCTTTATTAATGTTGATTTGTGATTAGCCAAAGTCTCACAAGTTCTGGCTTTCAATAACAAAAAATTAAATATTTTGTATATACACAACCACACATGTGTCAAACACTTTGCAGACTTGTTAGTTTTAATATAGTATTTTTAACTATATTAATTTGGAAATGAGTTTTTTCCATTTTAAAAATATCAGACACTGGGATCATATCTAGACTCTAATGTTTTTGATGAGATTCTTTGTTATTTTTCCCCTCTAACCATAAATGGTATTTCTAAATGTAGTATGTTTACTTGTCCAAAGTGACATTAAAAACATTTTCTAAATATTAATCAAATATTATTAAATTCCCAATGTTGTTAGATATACAAATTTACTTCTCAATCAATTAGACATCTCAACTAAAATAAAAATGCTTTGGCTTTGCGAATTATCTAGAAAATGAACTCAACTCATCTGAATAGACTGTGTGATCATACTTAGCACAAAATATTGTCAATATTTGCTACAATCAATGTAATAAGAATAACTTGAAAAAATTAATATACAGTTGAATTTTCCTTATTCATAATTAGCAAACAATTTGTCTACTACCAGATGTAGAAAAAATGTGTTTATAATACAAAGCAAAATGTGGTAGCTTCTATTATGTATTTGGTAATTTGGTTAAATGCTGAAGATTCACAGAAGTTCAGGCTGAGAGGGAAGATCAGTACAATACTATTTGGAAAACCTAAGAAGTTAAAAAATAACATAAGAATGTATTTTTTGCCTACTTCTTAGGTTTGATGTTTTTTGAGTGTCAGGAAAAAGTCTATTTTTATAACTAAAATAATAGAGAATGTAGTGCTAATTTTAAAAGGAAAGAAAAAAATGCAACTGTGAATTTATGTTTTGAATGGGACCCTCTTTTTCTTTTATTTTTTTTTGGCAGCACTAGGGTTTGAACTCAGGGTCTCACACTTGCTAGCCAGACCCTCTACCAGCCTGACTGGGAATCTCTTGAAGAGGGAATTTGTAGAAATGCCATCAATGTAGGGCAAGTTGCAATGTAAAATAAAAATGCCAATGGAAGAATAAAGTCTAATCAAATTGAGGAGAGAAAATTCAGGCCACCCCTCGTAGCCTATTTCCTCCATTCTCTTGGTGTCTTACAAAGAAACTGGCTCCGTTCATCTGAACTTGTTTAATAAGAAAGGCAGTATGAAACTAGAAGCTAATCTCTTCAGCTTTCTCCTTTAAACCTGGCCACTTCCCCTACCAAGCACCACCAATCATCATAGAGTGGAGATATGTTTTTCATCCCCTTCAAAAAATTGTAGCCAATTACAGGTTGGCTTCTCTCTACTGGAGTTCTTTCCATGGTGAGTCAAATCAAGTTACACCTGCTCTTAATGCACCTCTGTGTATCTCTGAGAACTTTAGTATTCATTAAGTCATCATATTCTTCAGTTTATACATGCCACTCTATCAACACTCTATTTTACACAGACATTAGATACTGCTAGTAGTATGAGTGTACGGATCCTAGTGCAAGCCAAGGTTCTTGTATCTCAATGGAGTGGCAAAATCTTCGCTTTTTATGTTAAACAGATGATTCAAAGACATGTAAATGCATAAATTCCTTTACTGTTTTATTTCATTGTTTTCATTTGAAATCTGTTTCAGAGACATACTATCTTAATCCATGTGTTTATAAAGCAGTCATTCTTATATGTGAACTAGCGATGATTAGATATTCAAGTCAGTCATGTGATATTATGTGCCCAATTGTCTCATCTTTTAAATAAGTCAGCAACTTAGTTTCTCATAAAACACTAGATCCCATCATTTATTCCTTTTTATTTTATTCTAAAAGCAAGTCTGGTTTGTTTTATCTCCCAATCTTCACAATAATTCCACTTTACTATAATAATTCCTTTAAAACACACCACACAAAGTCATCATAATATTCTTCCTGCTTCCATCTTTGTTGCCTTTCTGGTTTCACACTCCCTCCTGTCAAGCCCAATCTCTTCCCAATGCGTATGAAACAATCTTTCTATCAGAACACACCATGTCCCATTAGCAGCAAAGTGCAAACTAAGATTCCTGAAGGATCTTCCCACTTTCCACTTCCACTTTACCCTGTGCCATCCTCTGCTTCTCTCACTATCCTCCAGTCATATTTCCCAGGAACTCCCTTACCTTATATATGCTCATATTTTGCCCATTTATTTCCCTCGAGTCTCCATTTAAAGGCCATCTAATCAGAAAAGGCACCATTTATACCGAATTTTACAAACAGGTACATATTCATACCCACAATATCCCTAACTATGACTTTTGTTTTGATTCTATGCTATTTTATATAATACATTTTTTTGTTTGTTGCTTCACTGAAAGTCTGACTTTCTCATATGGTATTTCATCCTCAGTAAATGCACACTGCAGGCTCTGAAGAAATACTTATTAGTGGAATTATTTATATAAATCACATGATCACATTATACCAGAATCAATACAGCCTGGAATTCTATATACTTATTCAAGAATATATTTTAATGGATAAATGTACTGACCTTCTTTTTCTTGTCAATTGCATATTTTTTTATGAAATGCAGTATATTGGGAAACCAGAGGAAACTTCTTTGAATTTGAGTGTGAGACTCATCTCACAGACTTGATATCTGACATGCTTGCTTCTGAGCAGAGCACATCATGAAACCCATGCTGAAATTATGTAGTATATGGAGACAATGGGTTGACCTAGAAAATTCCATAAGTTCTTTGAATGTTCAACTGTTCTAAGAAAACCCATATTCAAGCACAGACTATAATTTGGGTTTATTTTTCTGTGGGACTTGTATACAGCTTTCAAAACAAATTAAATTTGACTTTCGCATTTAGGAATTAGTGACTCAAAGGATGAATCATTACTTTTGGAGAAGCAAGCCTTAGGCAACTTCCTTCTTTGAGACCCAGGAGATCTTCCTTCCTACCATGCTGCCAGCCACACACACAGACAAACTGGAGAAGGGCTCCTTTACATGCTGTTTACTGTAAAAAAATGTATGTAGATTTTTTTCTTAGTTTTATCAAATCTGGTGAGTAATTAAGAATGTCAGGCAGATGATTTTTGGAAGATTTAAAAAGTTAGCTTAATAAATTTAACTCAAGTCAGTTCCAACATTAAAATAATATTTTACTGTCTTCAAATTATGAAAGACTTGGATAAGGCTGGGTATGTAACTCAGTGGTTGAGCAATTGTCTTGCATAGCTGAAGCTCTACAAAAAGAGAAAAAGAAAAGAAAAAGAAAAACAGGGAATAGTAAATATCACTACCAATGGTGAATGAAAGGAAGAGATTTTTCTTTAAGTCACTGCACAGTTTTGTACATCTGTGCTCCCACAGCATACTTCAGGATCACAGAAATGTTTGCCTAGCCAGAATAGTAAGTCTTTCTTTCATTCTTGTAGCTTTAACTGTACGTATAGCAGATATGAACCCTTGTCATTTCACAGGTGTTCTTTTGTTCATATTTCACATCAGAGCCCAAACTTGAAGGTAGGTAGCTCCCTTCACCCCACTGGTCCACAAGAGGTATTGTCCAGAGTTTCCTCAACTAAAGTAACATGAATGTCCTGAATTATCTTTAACCAAATTAGTCATGTGCTAATTACAGCCTTCCTTGGGTAACTATGTTATTCTTATAGAGGATGTTAAATATCCTCAGAGAGATAAACCAGAGTTGTGGTGAAATTAGTAACATTTTTTACAGGACATTTATTTATTTATTTTTATGATACTGGGGTTTGTACTCAGGGCCTACACCTTGAGCCACTCCATCATCCCTTTTTTGTGGAAGATTTTTTCTAGATAAGGTATTGAACTATTTGCCCAGCCAGGCTGGCTTCAAACCATGATCCTCCTGATCTCTGCTTCTTGAGTAGTTAAGACTACAGGCTTGAACCACCAGCACACAGCCAGGACATTAATTTTTTTAGTATCTACATATTTCTAATTATTAAGATCACTTTTATTTTGTGAATATTGCATATCTCTTTATAAAGCAGACAAATTATTCATCCACCTTTGCACCTTTATCTGGTTGTTTCTATTCAATATATTGTTAGAAGCTGAAATCATTGGGTAAGTAATATAACATCTAACAAATATTGTTGAGTTGTCATTCTGAAAGTTTTTCACTAATTCAAACCAATGATCCATAGGAGAACTACCATACACACACCTATTTGAGACTCTAGGTATTATCACTTTTTTTAACTTTGTAAAATTGAGAGAAAAAACAATTTATATTATGTGGGAGGGGATTCTGTTATAGCAAAAGAAGAAATAAAAACAAACAAAAAAGTATTAGCCTCAGTACAAGTTTCAGAATAAAGGGGTTTTTCCTTTCTAGCTTATATACATCTGGTTCAAATTTTATTTAAGAGGTATATGACATTTTACTGACAACACTGGAGTTTGAACTCAGTGCTTCATGCTTTCCAGGCATACTCTCTACCACTTGAGCCACACACCCCACCCTGTTATTGCTTTACTTAGTTTTCAGATAGGATCCTCTACTTTTTTCCTGGGTTTAGCCTCAGACCAAGATCTTCCTAAATATGCCTCCCTTGCAGGTGGTATTGATAACATGCACCACACCTTGGTTGTTTGTTGAGGTGTGGTTTCTTTAACTATTCCAGCCACCCTGGATTGTCCTCAAGCCTTTATCTTCCTGAGTAGTTGGGGTTACAGGTATACTGAGCTAAATAACATTTTAATGGTAATAAATATACTAAAATTATTTGCATTTGAAAGTAGCTTTAATAGTTTAAAAGATCATCTTACACAATTATTCATATTGTGAGGTGGAAATTCAATTAGGCCTGAGTTCAAATAATGACATGTTGCTCTCAAAACTTTTTGTTTTCTTGTTTTTGCAGTACTGGAGTTTGAATTCAGGGCTTTGCACTAGATAGGCATGTGCTCTATCACTTCAACCAATCCCAAAGCCCAATTTGCTTTAGTTATTTTTGAGGTAGGGTTTTGTGTTTTTGCCTGGGGCCAGTCTCAGACCATCATCCTCCTTCCTACGGTGGCCTCCCATGTAGCTGGGATAACAGCCATACACCACCATGGCTCAGTTGTTTGCTGACATAGGGACACAATAACTTTTTGCTTGAGTTGGCCTAGAATGATGATCTTCCTGATATTCACTTCCAGGGTAGCTGGGATTACAGGTATGATGCACAAAGCCTGGCCTGAACACATGTCTTCTTAGGGTTAAAAGGACCTTAGTGATCTTAGGACTTAGGGGCACTTTGGCTAATTACAGGGAGTAAATATATGATAGCAGTGGAGACACTCAGTGAATCCAGCATCTCGTAATCACTCTTTTTAAAAGAAAACACAATTAAACTTTTCATGTACATGTACATCTGTTCCTCATGATGTTATTTTTTCCCTAACACCATGAATATATGAAACAAAAGACAATGAATATAAGGAAACAAAATAATTTTAATGTGATTATTTGTTTTGTTATCCAGTATGGACTGATGACATATTGTGGAAAATTCTTTTGGAAGCAGATTAATTGCATTTGTACAATAAAAAAGAACTAGTGTTATAAATAGAAAACAATGCTTTTTAGAATTTGTCATACAAGTAACTGAAATTAAATATAGTCTATGATATATTTCTCATTATCCTAAAGTTAAAGACAAATCAGTGTTTCGGCAGTTAATTATTTTTATTGAATTCTAAACTCAAATGATTATTTTTTCCCAAAATACAGTACCTTATCTCTGAAAGATTGTTACTTGGTTTACAAGCATAACTTTTTTAGAAAAACTTGATAGTTTATAGTACTTAAAATGATTCTTAATTTGATTTCTTTAGTACTCCCACTGGCTAAAAATCAACAGTACTGTACAGTTAAACAAGGTCATCAGAAACAAACTCAAAATAAATTTACACATAAATTGAATGACTAAACAACTTTGTCCTTCCCTCTATTAATTTAGCATGCATAAAATCCTACACATTAGAGACTTAGGGAGTTACTGACTGTGTAATTTCTCTGATCTGTGTTTCATAGAGTAAAAACCACAATTTCACCAAACAAATAGAGTGGAGAGCTCTTATCAAGCAGAGGAAGTAGACACAATACCCAAAGAGAAGGTGTAAGTTGATGTTGGCAGAGACTCTGGTTTGTGTGGGAGACCTGCCGTAAACCACAGTGAGTCAAAGTCAGAGGCATACAGTTAAGGATGGATTTTGTTGGTTCCTACTTTTGTCATTTATCAAAGAATTAGAAAATTCCCAGAAGATTTCACTTTCCTATAACTTTGTGTCATACATTTTATATATATATATATATAATGTTTATATACATATAACATCCTGAATGATGCAGGTAATAAATTAATCAATTACTTAACTCTGGCCTAAGCCATTCCATGCTCCCTCACGTTTCTTCTTACTTCTACCATTCAGCTTAAACTGAAATGAATTTGTTATCACTACTTTTGTTTGTTTGTTTGCTTTAATAATACTCAGGGGCATTTATTGATGACAATTACCTTTTTGATGATAACCCTCACACATAGTTGGGATTATAGACATACTCTACCAGGCCAGGCTTGTTTAAACTGAATCTACACATGGGGCAGTACCTCACTACTCTTCCTCAAACACACAAACTCACCTGTCTACAATGGCACATTTAATAAATATTTCCTTTTATGGAAGATAAATAATCTGTTTTCCTATGGCAGATCGTAATTTTATTACAGTATTCTATGCACAATGGAAATACTCCAATTTTTGAACTGGAATTCCTTTAAAGCATATACTGAAGTGACTCACAGAGCATAAAACTGCTGTGTTTTGAACTCAGGGTCTCAAGCTTTCTAGGCAGGCACTCTACCACATGATACACTCAGCCAGCCATGTTTTATGTTGATATTGTTGAGATAAGGTCTTTCAAACTACTTCCTCAGGCTGGCTTCAAACCCTGATCCCCCTGATCTCTGACTCCTGAGTAGCTAGGATTATAGGCATAAGCCACTAGTGCATGGCTTGAGCATTCTTTCTTCTCTTTTAAGCTATTCTATGAACTTTACATATGAAAAACTGGATCAGAATCAAAAGGGTCACATCATCACACTGCAGTGAATGTCACTTTCCTCCCATTTTTCATTTCTCCATCTTGACAATGCCAACACAAGTTTTTCCTCAAAGTCTAGGTCATTACCACATTGCCTATTACATAGTATTTAAAAGAGTTTTGCTATGGTTTTACTTTGCAATAAAGTATTAATTTATCTCAAGATGTATACTTATAAATTTCCCTCGTCCTTCTTATTCCTCACATGTAAAATATTGTATTTGTTCATCAGACATGGAGATACCTGTCCTTCTCTCTGGTCTCATATCAAGACATATTATAAAAACACTTCTACAGGAGTGGCAGACATGAACTACTGGAATGCTATCTGAATCCTAAATTGTTTGTGGAAAATAACTACATACTAGAGAATCAGTGAGATGTTTACCTTGACATTTGCATCATGACTCTTTTTATAAAATGTGGATGATAGTCTCCACTACTTACTGTCTCAAGTATACTTAGGTATAAGTGAGAGAACCTTGGTACTTATTTCTCATAAGGTAAATGAAGATGCTGTATGCCAAAAAAAAAATGAAATGACAAAGCAACATGATTTTTATCTATTTTGTAATTTAACAGATGTTTTCCTGATGATTTATTATAGAAATATGAAATGAGGTAAATTTTGGGAGAACAGTTCTGTTTACCTTCATTGAACAAAAGAGATTTCTATGTGTATCTATATGCAACTGTTTGTAAGCTTTTGTCTGGTAATATGAGTTGAATCCAGGGCTAAGCATATATTCCATAACTGAACTGTACATCTAGATCCCTGTTTGGATATTCTAAGGCTCATATAAAGAAAAAATGCTCTTTGACTTGCACTTAGTAAAAGATAAAATGGAAGGACTTGATAGAAACAAATACGAGATCCTACTTATTTTAAGTTTGTAATTTCCAGAACATTCAGAGATGATACGTGAGTCATTCATTCATTTGGTTCTAAGCACACACACCTGATAGAAATCCATCTGGGCGTCCCCTCAGGGGAATTTTCTCTCCTTAAGTGCCATTCAATTGGATCTCTCTGGCAAAGTTAAATACATTCCATCTTTATAAATTGCAATTTTATATTGCCTCATTGTATACAAGCTTAAAATTCAGGGAAACATAACATCGAGTCTTTCAAAATCAATTTAAAACACATGTTTTAAGACACCTTTAAAAAGTCAATAGTTATTGCCATTCAGTAAAATCTTTAAATACCCAACCTTTTTGCTTATTTCATTCTGATTTGACTTCATGGAGAAAAGCTTGGAAGTTGAAATTCAAGCCTACAATTATTCGTTGGTGAAGGTTTATATATGAACTAATAAAAATCTATTCTCACATGTTTTTCATTAAAAGATATAGCAGCTTTTCTCTGGACACAATCTATAACATTATGTAGATATGTAAGATAATTTAGAATAACAAATAAAAATTTAATTATGCAATTGACAGAACCTTGGATATTTATCATTCCAATTTGGTATAAGATAGAAATAGAGCTATGTTAGGAAAATATTTAGCTATACAAGAAATATTAATGAAAAAATAACTGAGTAAACTTCTTGAAGAAATATTATGTACAATTTTAGGTATTAAAAATAAACCTAAAGTTTAAATGCTCCAGAATATATCAATTTATTTAAGGATGAACTTATGAAACAAAATAGATATTCTTCTTAGGAATTTTATGATAAAAGAGAGGAAATTCATACACAAATTAATCATCAGAATATAACTTTAGTTCTTAGTTACCAAGTCAAGATTTCTTTTTTTTCGGATTATTGTTTTTATACATTACTAGAGTTGCAAAAAAATGCATGTGTTTCATGACTGATTGGTCTTTTACAAACACTTAGAAAAACACATGCAACATCCCCTAGGAGCAATAGACCAGGGCCTGGCGTCTTGCAGATGGTGTTCATGTTGCTGGCAGGTGATGAAGCTGAGGGAAGACACTTGTCATCTCAAATCCCAGAGATCAACACTTTCATCTTAAAAATGAAAATACTCTGCTTATAAATCCCTGTAGTGGAAGAAACTGCAATAGGAACTCATTGTTAAACATGCCTTTGTCCTATAGTACCTTCAAAAGGAAATAGAGAGGTTTCCTTTGTTTAATAAGCCACTGAAATTTGTCCTTTGTTGCCTTTCATCACTCTTGGCACTCACTCTAACACTGGCCATTCAATCAACATTTCTTTTAAACTAGTGAATGTAGTTGAATCTTTCAAGAGGGCTGATTCCTTTCACATTCAAGTCCATTTTGAACCCAAATGCATTAAACGGGGCTACCCACATTTCATCCTGTGCTGTCACATAAGATATACTCCACATAAAATAAAGAACATCGACCTTATGGGGGTGGTTAGAGGAAAAAAAAAAAAGCACATTTAGTAACCCAGCCTAGAATCTAGTCTCTGTCAAAATGATTTCTTATTCCATTTTACCAAAACAGTGCCATGTTTTATCACTTCTGGGTTCATGTCTTACAGCTGAGGAAACTCACTTGAATTGCTAAGATGCTTAGTTAAAGTATGCATGTGCTGTTCACATTGGCATTGTGATTTAAAGTGAGAAAAGTATTCTGCAGGTAAAATACAACTGAAACAGACAGAGGAAGTAAAGGACGAGAAACACCAAACCTGAACAATAAATAGTTCTGATTCTAATTGGTCTTATGTAACTCTTATCATAGTTGATATGCAGATGTTCTATATCCAAGAAGAGCAGGATACATAGTGATGATGATGCAGAAGTAAAAATAGGGAAATGGGTCTGCTAACTTGAGAAACCTTCACCTACCTACCCCATTGTTATGCTATATAATCTCTTAAAACTTTCATAAATGCGGTCTTTCTATTAGCATTTTAAAGGGCTTTGTGGCCATTGTACTCTCACTTTGGAGTTAGGGATGTTTCATTATCCTCAATTAAAACTCTAAGAAGGAAGATTGGCAAGCACATATTTATATATTGTCCTTAGAAGCAACACGGGAGACATGGATTTTGTAAAGTAGGCAGGGTGCTGTTCTGTGCTGCATCTAGAGGCAATGCTAGTTTGGAATAATTCTCCTAATGTGAAGCTATTCCCATTAAAACATAAACCATAATTGTAAAAAGCAATTTGCTCAGTAGCAGAGAACTAACAGGGTTTCTTATTGTGATTCAATAACAAGGGAACACAGAGATGCAAGGCTGAAAATACTCCTGAAACTCTTTTAATTTTGTTGAAATATGATTTTCTTCCATGAAACCCATGTAAAAAGTTAAAATCATTCCTACTACACTCAAAAGAAAGATGCATATACATTTCCTATAAGTATGCATTTTCCATCTTCAATTAATTCGAACACTTTAATTTATATATTCCAAAATGTTCATTGATAAAACTTGAGTCTATGACACTGCCATCCAACAGTGAAAGCAAATCTTCATTTAGGTCAAAAGTTGATGTAATAACTATTCTAATCAGTTTGTTCATAGTTTATACAGCTGCATTCTCTCAAGAGCAAACGGTACATTTCAACGAAGATTACTTGCATTTGTGAGAGGTTAATAAATATTAATGATAAATATTTTACATTTCACTTACATTATTAATACCATCCTTCTTATATAATATACTCAAAATCAATAATGGAAAATACATCCACTGCTGAGTACACATTATATGCTACCAAAGTCAAAATCAATTATAACAATCAGTGGATCTATTATTTCATTATTTATACTTACAACATGTAGATAATCCTTCTGTATTGTTGTATCTCTTTTATTAGGCATAAAATGAGCCAAATAAATGTTAGAAACCATACATGATTCTAACAGATTTATAAAATCATATTTGTAGGTGTACATTTTGTGGCTGGTTAATTTTCTTTTATAGTATTATCCACTTGCAAAGGACAAGGAACAGAAATATCTTTATACTTTTCAGTTTTCAGGGGTCATGCCTACTAGTACAACAAAAATTGGTGTGCAATCTTCAGTCCTTCCAGGAAATAAATGCCTCAAGAACAGTGTTACATCCTCCTTCAGCCCCTCAGTCCAGAGTGCTCAATCTCAGGTATTACTATGTGCTTCTACAAGGCTTGCTGCCTGCACAGTTGGTGAGCAGGTCCATCCTAGAGCTTTACCTCTTGGCAACAGATGCTTCTCACTTAGGCACAGCTGCTGAGTAGCCACCCATCCCTAACATTAGCCTTGTGTTCTGGACTAATTGGGCCAGTGGAGTTGCAATTAAGATTTGAATAATTAGATAACTGACATGATTATTTTTGTAATTAATTCTTATATTAAGTCATCATGATCTGTTCTGGGTAATGAACACCGGTCCATACATAATTCAAATGGAGGTAATGAAGATTAAAAGCAATGAATTAGCAAAAATATTCATTCACATCTCCCTCAGAATTAAATGACTTTTTAAATGTAGTACTACATATAAATACATAATTTCATTTTCAAGTAGATTTTTATTGTGATATGTCAGATGATGAGTATTCATTCCCATTCAATAAATGACAATGAATTTGGTTGTTGTGTTGTTTCGGAGTTGGGATCCACATTTAAAGACAATGTGTTTTATTTCTTTTTCACAAAACTCATGGCATAATACAGAGAATACTTAAAAATGAAATTGAAAGTTACCCTTCTCCTCTCTGTTGCCTGCATACAGTCACAAAAATGTTTGATATCATTGCTTAAACCATGAGTTCCTTCTCTTATCTCTTTTTTTCCACATCTCAGTCATATCCAGAAATCCTTAAGTATTACCTGAATATCTTGTGATGCTGAAGGCCACTTAAAACCAAAGTCTTCAATGATTAAAGGCAAGTTAAAACCAAACTTGCAGACCTGCAGATTTCTCAGCAACCAGATTCATCACTAAGTTCACTCCTACAGCCATTGTATTCAAGTTTATCACCAAATAATGTTCACTTTTTTTCCAAAATATTTCTTAGGTCTACCTATTTCTTCCCATTACCACAAGGTAGGGGACTCTTGATATCTTCCTGAAGTGCCATGATAACTTTTGTCTGCTGTTCCTGTTAGATTCCAAGCATCCTTCTTCATAATTGTCAAACCTCCTCGCCTAGACTGTGCTCTACCCACTCTGCCTTTTAGCCACTCTGGATTTTCTGTCTTCTGAGGCACAGAACATCCCACTTGGCTTTGCATGAACCTTTCCATCAGCTTGCAATGGTTTTAAGTTCCTCTTTGTCAAGTAAACCATGTACCTTTAGAGCTGTATTCATCACTTCAAGGTTTCTCCTGCCTCTCTAGCCCAAACCAAGATATTTCATTATACCATCATTCACATTTTTGGAACTCTTCCTTAGTTTTACAGTCATACTTTTTTTGGCTTATAATTACACTGAATCTGCCCCAGTTTCTGAAACACAAGAGACCAGGCTATTAATATAATGCGTCATAAGATGATATAATATTAAAAAAAAATCCAAATGTGTGATAAGAAACTTGGGATGAGTGAGGTCTCCAGAGCCATTATTCAATGCTCATTTATAGGTTACCCACATTATCAGTTCTCTTTATCTATTTTTCAATGGAATTTAAAAAATTATCTCAGTTTAAATTACCCATATTATGTAGAATAGATGGGATAAACTTGTCCAATGTACACTCTAGGCATCTATGGAATTACCACAATTAAGCCCCCTTGTACGATTAATACATGCTAATAAAAATAACAAAAAATACTTTATCAAGTCTTTTTATTTTTAAATAATTTGTTAGCATGTACAAATTGTACAAAGGAGTTTAATTGTAATATTTCTGTGCATGCATATGATAAACCTTGATCAAATTCACCCTCTCTATGCTTCCCTCTTATCGTCCTTCTTCCTTCTTAAAAAATTTCAATGTCAGAAAATTTTATATACAGCTATCAATACTCTTTAAAGAACTGATACTTTCATATGTTCAAATGCTATAAAATTAGTACTCAAGTATTAGTATGTGACACACATATATATATATATACATATATATATATATATATATAGAGAGAGAGAGAGAGAGAGAGAGAGAGAGAGAGAGAGAGAGATTGGTAGCTGAGTTTATAGGAACAGACTTTAGACATAGACTATACCTACAAGGAAATAAAATTCTCACAAGGAATACAAATCTATAGGGTAAAAACTGGAAGTAATATGGCAAATATAGTAAAGCAAACAAACAAACAAGCAAAACCAATGAGTTAGGTAATCTGTCAGTTGGAAAACTGAGAGAAGTTCCTGGTGAAATTGATGGTGGTTTAGAGTATCAAAGAAATACCAGGAAATAGTTTGAGACTTTATGAGGAGTGGAAAGATAAAGAATGATAAAGATAAAGCTAAGGTTGTGTGAATGGCATGGATGAAGGGCATGGAAAGCCACAAACAAAATAATGGGGTAACTGGTTGAAACTAGGCACAAAGGTAATTTTTCTCTTGAAGTTGTAAATGTTCAATGATGGAAAGACTACCATTTCCTTTATGCTTTCAGTAGCATATTTATTTATTCTTTTTCCTGGACATTTACTATTCTAGGAACTGAGGTTTACAAGAGAACATACAATTTACCTTTGGGTTAGGTTTTCCATTTTGTGTTCAATGTCAATTTCTTTGCTGAATGTGCATATACTAGAACTGAAGGATATTACTCTATTGGAAATATCTTCATTTGTATGATTGTTCATATAGGGTTTTTTAATTAATTTATTAATTTTTCTTGTAATGGAATTTAACTCAAGCCTGTACTTACTAGGCAAGTCCTACACCACTTGAGTCAGACCCCCAGATCTTTTTGCTTTTGTTTGTTTTTGAAAGGGTTTCACAAGGCAGGTCTCAGACCATGATTCTCCTACTTCTGCCTCCTGAGTAACTGAGATTATAAATGTGTTCAACTATACTAGGATCCCCACACAGTTGTTTTATTGAACAAATATACCCATGAAAATTTCTGAGTATCTGAGTGGACTTCACTCTTCCCTTTCATTTAAAAAGAGAATCTAATTATAATGCAGCTTGACACAGAAAAATTTACTCAACTAATGACATCATAAGAGGTGCTATTTAGGACTGACTAACATAGACTAAATTTATTTAGGATGATTTCAGGAAGAACTACTGTGTAGAAGTGAGGAAATAATTTTTATTGAAATGAGTGTGCACTCACCTAACCAATAATTATAAGAGTTAAAATCATGACATGAAAATGAAAGTTCTGCGGTTAAACTATAGAATGGAAACTGGTGTTTTGACTCTGAGAGCTCAATGAATATGAGTCCTGGCTTCTAAACTAGAAGATCTACTTATATGAAGTCTTGTTAGGAATAGACGTTTGATCTCTTGCCAGTTGTAAGTTAAATTTTAATTAAGCATTCAGAAACCAGGCTTGTGATTTTGAGAAGTATTATGTTGCAGGGCTCTTGAATGTGTTTTCCATATCTTGTTTCACTACCATTATTTCTTGGGTTTACAAAATAAAAACAAACAAAATCTCTCATACCTTGCCACTTGGTCTGAATTTGCTGTGTAGCTTCAATGAAAGGGAAACCATTAAGCTATATATATAAATTGAAAAGAATGGACAGTATTCTTGCCTGACAGCTATAGTTAGCTGCAGTAGGAACCATGAGTAGCAGACAATTTTTCCCAGTGGAGCGGTGATCTCCTATGAGATCACACAACTCTCTCCTGGGATCATGGCAAGTAGCAAGAGTTCAGAGAGCAAAACATAGAAACTTCATGAGTGAGCGCTTTGGGAGCATTGACCAAAGCCAGGGGAGACATTGAGAATCTCAGGCATAGCAGTCAAGGCAGAGGTCCTAGATCATCTTACCTGTAGCATTTGATGAAAATAGGAACCAACTTTATTAATCTGAGATGAGACATTTGGGTTGCCATAAGTCCTCAGTAAATGTTTTTTATCCTTTTAGCAAACAAAGGCTTTCTTAGTTTGAAACTATTAGAGAACCTTGGAGAAAAGGTTGAGGCAAGAATCAGGCACAAAGACCATGACATTTCAGGAACGTGAAAGTTTACAAGAGGAAGGCCCAGGAACTATGGGGGACTGGGCCTGCAGTCAATGTAATAATGATGGCATCCACTGCAATAGTGTAACAGCAGTAAGTCAGGCATTTTGTTAAGGACATTTGTTATGGTATTTCATTATATAACAAAACTATAAAGTTGATAATATAATCTGTGTTACACTAGAGAAGGAGACTAGGTATTTAAAAAGTAAAGAAAATTGCCTAAAGTGACAAAGATAATCAGTTGTAAAGCTAGTTCGAAATTTCAGCGTGTTGAACTGGAAAAGCCATTCCTTTACCCATTAAATTATGACCCCTGTCAGGTTTTACTTTATAGTCTTGGTTGTGCTACCAAAGAAAAAAACAATTTTTATTTTTCTTTGAGAAACTATTATTCATCAGGCACTGTAATAGATTCTTTTTCATACTTTAATTCTAAAAGAATTCCATGAGAAAATATAAAAATGCATATTTTATACCTTTTAAGCCTAAACAAGAAAGGAACATTTTGACTCTTACTCTATTACTAACAAATTTGATTCTTATAAAGAGTTATCTTCTAGAATCTGCTGAAAAATAGAGCATGTTCTATCAGTTTTTCTCCCTTACTTTCTTGCTCCTGGATTTAGTTCACCATGAAGATATAAAAGCCTGGGGATAAAGTGCTTACTCTATTTTGTGCACAGTATCTCTGTTGTACACATACACAGGCACAAACACAAAAATCCCCAATCAAACTACCCTGGTTTTATGCTATTCATAACAAAGAAAAGAGGTATTTATATTTATCAATCACAGGATTTCATCCTGGATGTCTAGTTGTCAAATATGAATTTAGCACAAGATATATCTCTGCATAGATATAGAAGTTCTGGTGGAAATTGTATGTGTGTGTGTAAGAATGTGTGTAAGTGTGTCTCTATGCGTGTCTATATGTCAGATTATGTGTGTGTGTGTCTCTGTGTATGTATGTACACTTTCATTTCTGAGGGATAATTGAATTTTCTCTACTGTTATCTAGCACACTCCAGTCCAGGAGGAATCAAATAAACAAGCCACATACACAGATAGAAATGGTCTCTCCTGAACTGACCTCAACTAAGTGGAAGACTCTACACAGTTTTTAAAATTTCCTACATCTTTGCATAATAATTATATTTGCAAATGGAATAGTAGAAATATCTCAACATGCAAATTTGGAGTAAAACAACTGCTAAAGTATCCATGTGTCCTTGAGACTTCATTTGTCCATTTTCTCCTGCCACTGTTTTCTCATCCTCAGAGTCAAGTCTGTGAGTTTGGCACACCATTTTAGCTCCTGGTTGGGGCTCCTATCCCTTTAGATAGTTCATGGGATAGACTTTCTTTTTTTTTTCCTGATCCTTAGCATTCAGATTGGGCCTATTCTGACCTCTCAATCCTTAGTTAAATGATGAAAATATATCAGGATGAGCTGTTGTTTAGAAAGAAGGAAACTATTGTTGACATTTTTTTGTTAGAGATTTAATAAAGCTAATTTAAAAGGTAGAGATGACTTTGGAGAAGTCAATTTCTGTTTCAGGGAGATACTTTTGATGAGAAGCAGCTATCAGATGTATTACGTATGCTGCATCTGCCATTTTAACTTAAATTGGTGTTTATTGCTTTTTATGAAGGTTATGTGTTGGTAAAGTGCCCTTTGTGCATTTTGTGATCTGATATTATGATGTGATTATCACTTATTTCCTAAAATACATCTGTGCAGTAAACATTTTGGTCAATTATCTTATTTCTGTCTCAACTTTCCCCAAGATGATCTCATACATAAAATTAGTACTTTTAAAATTTATAAAGTCTTTACACAAGTATGGATTTTCCTGATTTATAAATTTGAAAGCTTCTTGCAGAAAATTCTTATACACTTCCTCAATTCTTATGGATTGGTTTCTGATTAGTTTGAATGATATAGAAGATTTGCCATGGTGATATTTGCTTGCAAATTCATAGGACAAAATTCATTAATACAAAAAATAACTGAATAAAAAGATTATTATTTCCTTTATAATAAAAATCAGTCCCAATCTTCTTTTATAAAAAAAGAAACTTACTCATATTACAACAATGCTTCTATAAAACCATTCAGAAAAAGGAAATTTTTATTACTTAAAATTGTACTATATATGTGACTGTGTAGTTTCTATATGGTCATGAAAGTATCCATTTCTTTCATCTCAGAATTTCCCTGTTTTAACTTTTCTCAAACAATACCCCACAATGTAAAGCAGTCATAAATGTTGACTAAGTGCGAAATGTTAGAGCATGTTATTCTTTTCATTGTTTTTTCTCTTTATATAATTATGAGCAAGGTTGAAACTGCTCCATATTCCATAGCCACAACAAAGGAGCACTGAATGACATATAGATGGTACTTATGGTATATGAAGACTCAAGACACAGCATTTCTGAAATAATTCAATAGTTTCATTTTTATGTAGGAATCATGTCTAATGTCTTAAAAGCTTAAAGCCCACAAAGTGTTGAAATGATTCTGCTGCTTAAATTATAGCTAGCAATCTGAATGTCAAACTTACTTCTTTTGCATGTGTTATTAGGCTTTTGTCAGGTTTAGATAAGAAACTCCAGGACCTCTAATGATTCTCCTTTCTATTGCTACATTACTTCTTCAACAGTTCTGCAAGTAGTTTATACACAAAATTTCATGCTAATTGTTAAAGACATTTTGTTTGCTTTTGGTATTAATGATTTCATAAAAACCTTTATTCTGTAAAGACTTTAGTTCGGCAAAACTAGAACTACATTCTTCTTGTAATGCCAACACTAGCAGTCATTCTCCTTACCAGTGCTCGAGACTTTGAAATGCTTACCAATCCCAGTTCCATGATTTAGATATGGTTTGGGTGTTTCCATCAAGGGTACATGGGTACATGTGTGAAAGGGTACCCATGATTTAGATATGGTTTGGGTGTTTCCATCAAGGGTACAAGGGTACATGTGTGAAAATTTAATTTACACCATGAGGTATTGAAGAGGTAAAAACTTATTTCCATTAACTATGACATTTAATGGTAGAGCCTGTGGGAGGTGATTAGGATTAAACAAAGTCATACTAATGGAGCTTTCATGATTGAATACCAGTGGCATATAAGAAGAGTAACAAAAAATACATAATACACATGCTTCCTTTCTCTTTCCATAAAGTGTCATGTGCCATCTCAAGACTGCCAGCAAGAAGGCCAAACTGGATATAGCACCTCTTTGGTTCATCAGAGCTGTGAGTCAAAATAAATCCCTTTTCTTTATAACTTACTCAGTTTGTGATTTTGTGTTATTAGCAACCGGAAAAGAAAAAACTAATACAATTGGAAAGGTTTCATTTTTATAAAGCAATAAAATAAGCCACAGTATTTGTATAGTTTTTGTATGGGTTAAAGGAAAGAGAAAGAATAATCTCACCCTGCAGTGTGTTTGTGAGGAATGCTAGGGTTATGCATGAACCTAGATACGGTTGTATAGAAAGGACTGGGGCATTAAAGGTGAATTAGGTGATGCATGTCTTAAGTTGCAGCTTCTTGGAAGCCTGAGATGGGAAGTTCACCTGAGCTCAGGTGTGCAAGACCAGACTTGGCAACATTAAAAAAAAAAACTCAAACAATAATTTAAGAATGAATATAAATAGAAAGTATTAGAGAATCAAGAATGTACAGTCCAGTTAATATTGATTACATACACAAATGGATTTTCATATGGAAGAGTAATTTTATCCTACTTATTTATTCCTTAATTACTATAATCATGCTTTTCAAAACCATCTGAAAGGAGTTGAATGAGTAATATTTGATTCTGATGTTTCTACAGAATGTGGTATCTATGAGTACAGAATTCAGCTTAAAATAGAGGAAAGATTTCCCAGTTAGATTCCTCTACAGATGGAATCAGCCACTTTGTGAACTAAACTATTTTAACCTCACTGCTTCTTTTCAAACCAAAATCATCACATTCTTGAGAAAGATATTTTTACACAAAGAGTGAACAAAGAAAAAGTGTTTTTATGTCTATTTGTTCATAAAAATGAGATAACCTTAGAATCTATAGAAACTGGAGTAAGAAAAACACAGATGATGGGAGTTGGGGGAAGATGGTAGCGTCATAAATTGATATGTTGCTCAGGTCCAGGATAAGAAGGCTATCATTACGCACCACACTTTACTTATCTAAAGCAATCAGTGTGACACTTTCATTTCTTCCTGTAAAGGATTTTGCATTAACTGTTTCATTTATTGGTGAATAACTTTGTATAAGGCTCCCCTTCCTCTGCCTACTGATCAGAAAAAAACTGAACTTGCTATTTTTCTCTAAGATTTTTTTTCTAGCCAAGAAAGGAAGATTTTATTGAAAAAGCTCAGTTTTTGCAAAATTATACATAGTTTTGTAGCAGCCACATAACGTAAATCAGCCCCATGACATCTTAGAAATGCAGAGGTCCCCATGACCTGGGAGAAGCCAAAGAACCAGCTCAGCCAGATGACCAGGAGGTGCAAGAGGCCCACACAAGCCAAGAGTGGACCCATAGGATTCCACTTTGAACTGTTCTTCAGGTTAAGGCGAAAGCACTCCAGCACTCAAGGAGCACCCAGTTTCCGGACCCCTCTGTGCATCTCTCCGCTAGGAGAGAACAAGGGTTTTTGCTGGTTGAGATAAGGATAGCTATACAGGGCATTGACTCACATTAATTTCCTGTGCGTGTGTGTTACCTTCTAGGTTAATTCTTTTTGATCTCACCTTTTCTCTAGTTCCTGGTCCCCTTTTCCTATTGGCCTCAGTTGCTTTTAAGGTATCTGCTTTAGTTTCTCTGCATTAAGGGCAACAAATGCTAGCTAGTTTTTTAGGTGTCTTACCTATCCTCACCCCTCCCTTGTGTGCTCTTGCTTTTATCATGTGCTCAAAGTCCAATCCCATTGTTGTGTTTGCCCTTGATCTAATGTCCACATATGAGGGAGAACATGTGATTTTTGGTCTTTTGGGCCAGGCTAACCTCACTCAGAATGATGTTCTCCAATTCCATCCATTTACCAGCGAATGATAACATTTCGTTCTTCATGGCTGCATAAAATTCCATTGTGTATAGATACCACATTTTCTTAATCCATTCGTCAGTGCTGGGGCATCTTGGCTGTTTCCATAACTTGGCTATTGTGAATAGTGCTGCAATAAACATGGGTGTGCAGGTGCCTCTGGAGTAACCTGTGTCACAGTCTTTTGGGTATATCCCCAAGAGTGGTATTGCTGGATCAAATGGTAGATCAATGTCTAGCTTTTTAAGTAGCCCCCAAATTTTTTTCCAGAGTGGTTGTACTAGTTTACATTCCCACCACCAGTGTAAGAGAGTTCCTTTTTCCCCGCATCCTCACCAACACCTGTTGTTAGTGGTGTTGCTAATGGTGGCTATTCTAACAGGGTTGAGGTGGAATCTTAGTGTGGTTTTAATTTGCATTTCCTTTATTGCTAGAGATGGTGAGCATATTTTCATGTGTTTTTTGGCCATTTGAATTTCTTCTTTTGAGAAAGTTCTCTTTGGTTCACTTGCCCATTTCTTTATTGGTTCATTAGTTTTGGGAGAATTTAGTTTTTTAAGTTCCCTATATATTCTGGTTATCAGTCCTTTGTCTGATGCGTAGCTGGCAAATATTTTCTCCCACTCTGTGGGTGTTCTCTTCAATTTAGAGACCATTTCTTTTGATGAGCAGAAGCTTTTTAGTTTTATGAAGTCCCATTTATCTATGCTGTCTCTTAGTTGCTGTGCTGCTGGGGTTCCATTGAGAAAGTTCTTACCTATACCTACTAATTACAGAGTATTTCCTACTCTTTCCTGTAACAACTTTAGAGTTTGTGGTCTGATATTAAGATCCTTGACCCATTTTGAGTTAATATTGGTATAGGGTGATATGCATGGATTTAGTTTCAGTTTTTTTTGCAGACTGCTAACCAGTTTTCCCAGCAGTTTTTGTCTAAGATTTTTTTAAAAAAACAAATGGCTTAGAACTCACTAAAGAAAAAATTCCTGATGTCTAATTATTCTTCTGAGTAGATCCAGAACTGTGAGATATTATCCTGGTTTACTACTTTTTCCCAAAAAGAGGTATTTCTCTATTTCATTTATATTATGTTCCTCCTTAGACACTAGTCACAACATTTATCTTTCCATTATGTTGCTCGCTGCCTTTCAGATATTTGCCTTCAGGGGCACTGACAGAAAACATTATATTTGGTAGATCTGCATTAAAAATCACATACTTTCCCAACAAGCTATTTAAAGTGTCATTTGTGCCTTTTGAAGGCTTTTAGAAAAATTCAGAGACCTAGACCCAGATGACCCAAACTATGTTTCTGCAAGGACTGCAATTTCCTTTTGAGGATTATGGTTCCAGGGAAGATTGCTTCTAAACATCTGTGAGAGAAATGCTTTCCAGAATTAATGCAGTTGTTTACTCTGTATTGATTTTTAGAGCAAGTTACCTAACCCCATATAAAGGACAAGTAATAAAATACAGCTTAATTGTGGTAATACTAAATATAACAATGTAATTACTTCTTAAACATGAGGGATCAACACATATCTACTCAGGCTGTGCTTTTAGACTACTGAATCACAAGTATAGCCAATTTCTATTGTTTGTTCTACCAATTATATTTTTCTGAAGATCAAAATGCCTAGGATAATAATTAGTTTAGCCCCACACTAAATATCATCTGGTCATGAAATAAGAAGCCATAAGAGTGATATTTTTGAAGCAAATGGACTTGTGAACTAAAATATGCATGTTCATGGATCACAAATGGATGATAAATGTCATCCAGCTGTTAAAAAGAAAAGAGCTGATTGAAAATGGGTGACCTTTACCCAACATGTATGAACAATTTCTAATGCTTGTTAAAAGGCAAGATATCTAAATGGTCTATAAGGTGCATATCATGTTTGAAATACATTTCACAGATTTCAGTAGTTTGTCCATGGTGAATGCTTTTTGCTGTTGAGTTTTGTGAAATTTTATGAAGATGACATGGAGGATTACTTTTTTTTCCTCCAAAAGTACTAACTTAACTACCAAAGTGTAAGGAACAAATACTGGCTTATGAATAAATGATTGTTCAATTAAGACAGTAAAAATGAGAAATTTTAGCTTGCCATCAAAGAATTTGGAGTTTAGTTATTATTTTTAAAAAGCAATGGCTTCTGTGACTAGTGCACAAGAGTCTGTTATTGAAATTTATATGAGGGACATGTGAACTAGTTTTGAGCATCAAGAAGTGTTAGACACTCAAAAAGTCAACTTAAGGAGACTAAGGTAGAAAGAAGTAAAATAGAAGAGGTGAAACAATCTGGTTATAATAAATACATGGAAATCTCACAAGGAAATTCTCTGTGTAGCTATCTTAAACAAACAAAAATGTCATTTTTTTTTCTTTTACAAAATTGGAGAACAGGAGAACAGAACAGGTCCTATGGGGGGAGGTGATACCAGTTGGGAGTAGGGAGGAGGTGGGGAAAGGGGAGAGTGAATATAATGCAAATACTGTGTACACATGTGTATAAATGGGAAAATGATACCTGTTGAAACTATTCTAGGAATAGGGGAAGAGGGAATGAAGGAGAATGGTGAAGGGTAGTGAATTCAACTATGATATATTGTAAGAACTTTTGTAAATACCACAAGATACCCCTACTGAGCATGACAATAAAAATTTTTAAAATGTCAACTTAATATTACAGCAAAGATGAAATACCAGAGATGAAAAGTGAAACAAATGATATTGACTATTCCTTGGTCAAATACTCATGGACATTGGGTAAGAGAAGGTAGGATGCAACATTTAGACCTTCCATGGAAATGGTAACAAATCAAAGATTTAATTATATCCTAAAAGAGGTGGAAATCATCAAGGGAAAACATTAAAAAAAAAGAAAATAATGGGGTGTCAGTCACTCTTTCCTGTAATCCTATACATAAGAGGCTATGCATCATGATTCTAGACCAACATGAGCAAAATAATTTGTGAGACCATCATCTCCATGGAAAAAAATCTGGGCATGGTGGCATGCACATGTCATCCCAGTGACAGACAGAGAGAAGCATAAACTAGAAGGACTGTGGTTCAGGCCAGACTATGGAAAAGTGAGACCTTACCTCTAAAATATCCACAGCAGAAAAGATTAGAGCTGTGGCTCAAGTGGCAGAGTGCCTGCCTAGCCAGCATGTGAAGCCATGAGTATGAACTGCCAAAAAACAAAATCTGGTGAAAATTGACAAGTTAGTGTTGAGAGTAGCCAAGTATCTGGCAGTATGGAAGGAATATTCTTTTGTGGAGAAGAAGAATGCAAATGTAACCATAAGGAAGTGATAGATTAAGATGACATAAAATGTGTGGAAGTAAGGTTGAAAACCCATGTGAGAGAGATTTAGAAGACAGGATTGAAAGGACCAGATGTTTACTGGATATATGGGTATGAGAAGTCATAGGATAAAATATGATAGGTGTATTTTTAACCTGACACATGGGGTTAAACCTGGGTAAGTGAGCACAGTCTCATTGTCACTTACTGAAATATTAAAGAAAGATGTAGAAAGATTTGAGGGGAAATTTAGAAGATGCTTTTTATTCTTCCATTGCTTCTTCCCTCCCTCCCCCTTTCCCTTCCACCTGTTTACCTTTCATCTCTCCCTTGATTTCTTCTCTCTTTCATTCCTCCCTTGCATAAATAGGTGCTAGACACAAGATGGACACTGATCTAGGCACTGAAGTTGTTGCAGTGAACAAAGGGAGGCTCTATCTTCACAGAGCTTATGGTTCTATGGGAGAAACCACCAACAGGTACTAAACAGAAAATATGAGATGAAAAGCAAGGAGAAAAAGACAGGGTGCAAAATTTTAAGTAAAACATTAGGAATAAATTTTGGTGAAAAAGTGGTATTGCCTATTTCATTGCAGCTAAAATTAACAATGGCAACAACAAAACAATGTACAAGAGACACCATTTTGACCAAACAGGGTTAACACCTTGTATATGTCTGAAATGAAAGGCTGGAAATGTCATCCTTCTAAGAATGTCACTGACTTTAAATCTGGATAAGTCACCTTGATATGTGAGTGATTCACTGCAATATAACTTTTCTTCATATTTAGGAAGAAGGAGAAGTGAGCACCTCTCCATGTTAATACCATGAAGTATGGCCATTCATCAGAGTCTATCTTTTTTCCTGAACTGTGAAACTGAAACAAATTCATTCATATAATAATGATGCAATACAAAGACCCTAAAACTTACATATGGATACATACTTTGCCAAATTCATGCTCATTCAACCTCTCTTTTGGTTTAAAGTCTCAAACCTGAACTTTCATGTGTCATTGGCACAGCATCTTAAAAGAAGGACACTTTTTTTGAGACTGCAATTAAAAAGTTAATTTATCCTTTGGGATTTTTGTATTGCTTGGTTTTTAACTTAATTTTATTGACCCCCCCCCAACCCTCTCAGGCCTGGGGTTTGAACTCAGGACCTCACACTTTCTGGACAGGCATTATACCACTTGAACCACTCTGCCAGCCCTGTTTTGAACTTGATAATTTCCAGATAGGTTCTTGTGAACTATTTGGCCGGGGCTGGCTTTGACTGGGATCCTCCTGATCTTTGCCTCTTGAGTGACTAGGATAACAGATGTGAGCCACTAGTGTCCAGTTTTTAAAGTAATAACATGATAGATTCAAAATAGAACACCAATAAATGTGTCTTCCCTAGTCTTAAAATCCTTAAGGCATTCCAATTTTTCCACAGTTAAACTTTAAACTCCTTACATAAGCATATTTGAAGTTGTCCATTTTTGCATATATACCCCATGGTTATGTTATATCAAAGGAATGTAGTACTGGAGGGTGTCAGGGACTCTCACATCATATCTCTGTGCTTTTGCACAGTGTGATTTTTATTAGGAGCTAATGACTTCTGTCTTTTAATATTCAAGCTACCTTTCAATTTGTCACTCAGGATACCTTTCTTCCTAGAAGTATTCATTTGTCCCTCCAAGTGAATTTAGGAACTACTGTGTGTGCATATCTCCTTCTATGATTTTACACAACAGTGTATTTGAACCATAGTTGTTTTCCTGAACCTGGCCTATTTCACTTAACATGATGTTTGCCAGTTAGCTCCATCCAATTTCTTCCAAATGGCATGATTTCATTGAGAAAAGCTGCTTGATAAGACTGATCCTCCTTTGGTCCAGGTGAGCTGGGCAGTAAGTCACATCCTACAGTAGTTCCTCAGATACACATTTTGCAATTTGTGGTTGCCATAAGGAAGAGCAGAAAGATGGGGTGCAGTGAGAGCAGCATTCCTCATCTATCAGCAGCATCAACACCCCTGGGAGTTTGGCAGAAATGGGTAATCATAAGCCACATATCAGAACAACTCCACTAAACCAGACCTCCAGACAATTTGCATTTCCTTTAGTTCTTATTGTTAGCTGCATAACAGAGTTACCTGGGAAAAATTTATATATCTCAAAGCTGTTGACCCTGGGACTTTCCTGGATCTACTAAATCAGTACTCCTAAAATGAGGCCCAGAATTTGCTTTTTTTTTAAAAAAATATTTTTTAAAATTTCTTTTATTCATATGTGCATACAATGAATTTCTCCCCTTTCTCCCACCCCTCTCTCTCTCCCCAACGCCCTCACTACCAGGCAGAAACTATTCTTCCCTTATCTCTAATTTTGTTGAAGAGAGAATATACTCAATAATAGGAGGGACAAAGGGTTTTTGCTAGTTGAGATAAGGATAGCTACACAGGGAGTTGATTCACATTGCTTTCCTGTACATATGTGTAACATTCTAAATTAATTCTTCTCGAACTAATCTTTTCTCTAGTTCCTGGTCCCTTTCTCTTATTGGCCTCTGTCACTTTAAAGTATCTGCATTAGTTTCTCTGCATTGAGGGCAACAAATGCTATCCAGTTTTTTGGGTGTCTTACCTATCCTCATACCTCCCAAGTGTCCTCTCGCTTTATCATGTGATTGAAATCCAATCCCCTTGTTGTGTTTGTCCTTGATCTAATGTCTGCATATGAGGGAGAGCATATGATTTTTCATCTTTTGGGTCAGGCTAACCTCACTCAGAATGATGTTCTCCATTTCCATCCATTTACACGTGAATGATAACTTTTCATTCTTCTTCATGGCTGAGTAGTATTCCATTGTGAATTGGCGAGGATGTGGGGAAAAAGGAACCCTTATATACTTCTGGTGGAAATTCAACTAGTACAACCACTCTGAAAAAAAATTTGGAGGCTACTTAAAAATCTAAACATAGATCTTCCATATGATCCAGCAATACCACTCTTGGGGATATACCCAGAGGAATGCAACACAAGTTACTCCAAAGGCACTGGCACACTCCTGTTCATTGCAGCACTATTCACAATAGCCAAGTTATGGAAACACCCAAGATGCCCCACTATTGAGGAATGGATTAAGAAAATGTGGTATTTATACACAACAGAATTTGCTCTTAAAAGTCATATGTATATATCATGTGACTTGGAGTATAGAAAAAATAGATTGTATTTCAGAAGATATATTTCACTGTATTAATTGCTTGAGTCAATATACAAAGTATGAAATGGAATGATTTTGCATAGATAGGTAGAGAGATTGACAGATAAATAGAAATTGATTTGTAAATTTATCAGACTTTACAATTGGGTGATTTAAATGCCATATTAAAATTGGACGAGTTAGTGGGTAAGAGAAATCTATCTGAAAGTAAACATGTAGATAGTTATTTTTGAGACACTTAAAATTTTTCTGACAAATATTCAATATGCAAATAATAAAAAGTTATTCAAGACGAATGTTTCTCTTTTAAACAAGGAGTCGGCGAATGCTTTCTGCAAAAGATAAAGTAGCAAATATTTTTAGCTTTGCAGGCTCTAGAATACTTTTGTGCTCAACTATTGGACTCTGGTTTACAGCAGGAAGACAATCATTGACAAGACAGAAATGAATAGTTGGATGTGTTCCAATAAAATTCTTTTCACAAAAGCAAATAATGGGCTATTTTTTTAACCTCTGTAAAATGAAGTTAGATGTTGACTAACAATGGTCTAAAGTCATTGTTTTATTTGCTTATTTGTTTGTTTTTTAAGGACTTTCTCACTTCTTTCAAACATTCTTGGGAAAGAATTAGAGTATAGAATTCAATTGCTACTTCAGTAATATGTAGCCAAAAGTCGGAAGATTTCTTCTGACTTACATTATTTTAAGAAACATCCACTCACCACTGTAAATCCAGAAGAAAGAAAATGTATTGTTCCCACTTTCAAAGTTATTGATAAAAACACAACATCAAACATTGGATTCAGGAGATTTTGCGAGATCCAAGCATTTAGTGTTGCTGTGAAGAAGAATCTCCTTATTTCTCCTATTTTGACATGTAAGGCAAGGGGCTAATAACAATGTATTGTACGTATAATAATAACTACCATTTCCTCAGTAACTGGGAAATCACAACTTCATTAGACCAATTGTCTCTTTTATGTCTGATAATACTGCTACAGGAGAGGTAATATGATTAGTTTCATTTTAGAGAACATAAGATCAAATTTTAGGCACCTTAGCTGACTTGTCCTAAGCCACAGGCACAAGCAAGAGCTCTCCGTTGGATTTGAGCACATTAGTTGAATGCAGAACATGTACTTAACAGCTGCTGCAGCTTATTGCCCAATCCATTGATTACCTTAATTGAGTACGTAAGCTGTTGAGTCAATTATAATATTCATTTGTAAGGAAAAAAAATTTGCTTAATTCGAATTGGTTAATAGGACTGAAATAACAGGGAAAAATGTGACAAAATGGGAAAATTCTCACCACTTTGTGATGGTTCTGAAATATCACCCAGGCTAACAACCTCACTTCCCTTCCACAGGGAGTGCTCTTTCCTTCTTGGGTTTAGCGTTAATGGGAAGTCAGGAAATTCATCTCTTCTTATTCTCCAAAGACAATTTCTTCCTTCCTACTAATCCCACGAATGCATCTTATTATGATTTCTATAGAGTATCATCTCTATGTTTCTCAAGTTTTTTTCCTACCCATCAACTCCTGGTGATACACATATATTTTGCATTTTAAGTTACCAAATCAGGCCCTGTAACCCTAGCTACTTGGGAGGATAAGATCAGGAGGATCAGATTTCAAGGCCAGCCCCAGCAAATAGTTCAACAGACCAAATCTCCAAAATAACCACAACAAATGGACTGTGAAGCCCTGAGTTCAAACCTGAGTCCCACAAACTACAACTACTACTATTAATAGTGATAATAATAAAATAGTAACAATAGCAATGATAAAGTTATCAAATCAGATACTGGTTATCTCAAAGAGAACATCTTTTATCAGCATGATTCTCCTGAAAGTCTATACTGGCCATTGTCTACCTTCAAAATGACTTTGTAAACCTGGTCAAATTCATTTCTGGTTAAATCTGCTAAGGCCGTTGCTGACTAGATGCATGGTCATATAACCACAGAAGCTATCTAACTTCCCATGAACACCTTAGCACTTCTTGTATATTGACATCTAACTGTATAAAAATTTCCAGGCTATCACTAGTTTTATTGTAGTTCTTTCTTCTTATTATAAATGAGACTGGATCTAATTTTAATTTGAAAATGCAGGTAATATCACAGTATCCACATAATTAGAGAACATCTCTATGTACCTATGTAAGTTTTAAATAACGTCAGTAGAACTAATGGAGTCTGACAAATTTACCTCTGTATCTCTGTTGTTGGTGTCCACTTCCAACATTCAATTCCAACTCTTACACTCCATCTTTTCTAACACTGTGGTGCCTTTTGCCACTAACATGAATTAGTCTTAACTTCCTTCTCATTTCCACACAAGTGGCATTGAATTCATATCTTTACTTTAAATTTTGTTTTGTCATGAGAGTGTTCCAATGTCTTTTGGCAAGATGTTTCCTACACTAAATTTCTGTAGTGATTATGATTGTAATACAGCGTTGTTTCTGTTAGTAGTAATTAGAATGAGCTAGAAGCAAAGACCTCTGAAAAGACCTTTCAGAGATCTTAAAAGAAAAACATATTTATTTCAAAATTTGTTGGGCATAGAATGGACAAAATTACTTATTTTACTAGGCCAAGAGTTAAACTATTCTCAGAAGAATATGATAATGGTATTTTCTATAAAACAACTGAAAATATTAATGTGTGTCATGAGAAATATTGGAAAAATGTCATCACATGGGGTGACAGTGATGTCTGTTATAGGGTGAAACTGAAGCAGTGATATCTGAATTTGAATCCAGTCTATGAATTTATAATTCACTATGGTATGCCCTAGGCCAAGTTACATGTTTTGTTTCTGCTTTCTTCTCCTTCTCTGGAAAACGAAGGTAAATAATGTTATCATTTTGACTTGATAACTACATACGCTTATATACATAGTTTATAATTCAGCTCTCTGGCATCTTAGAGGCACTAATGTTATGTGAGATGCTGACTCTAACTTTCTCCACTGTCTCTTATTAATAATATCACATGTTGAGAAGTAACTTATGTATCTTAAATTCAATTTCATAAAGTTTTAGCAGATCTTTTTCTTTAAATTATATAACTGTCTAAGTGTGATTGCCTATACAATTTCTCTCTTTTTTTTGATATTTTCTGATTATGCATATTTACTTTATAACATTGAATTAATTTGCCAATCTTCAGGGAAGTAAATTTTACACTAAATGTTTCTAGTTCAATAGATTTAGTATATTATTGCTAGACTAATTTTCCCCTTAGTTTATTTCATTGTTTCAAAACAGTCATTGGACTTGTATGTATAGTATTTTTGTTCTTTTTTTTTTTTTCCTTTTTCTTTTATTATTCATATGTGCATACAAGGCTTGGTTCATTTCTCCTCCCTGCCCCCACCCCCTCCCTTACCACCCACTCCGCCCTCTCCCTCTACCCCCCCTCAATACCCAGCAGAAACTATTTTGCCCTTATTTCTAATTTTGTTGTAGAGAGAGTATAAGCAATAACAGGAAGGGACAAGGGTTTTTGCTGGTTGAGATAAGGATAGCTATACAGGGCATTGACTCACATTGATTTTCTGTGCGTGGGTGTTACCTTCTAGGTTAATTCTTTTTGATCTAATCTTCTCTCTAGTACCTGTTCCCCTTTTCCTATTGGCCTCAGTTGCTTTTAAGGTATCTGCTTTAGTTTCTCTGTGACACAGTTTACTCCAGAGGCACCTGCACACGCATGTTTATTGCAGCACTATTCACAATAGCCAAGTTATGGAAACAGCCAAGATACCCCACCACCGACGAATGGATTAAGAAAATGTGGTATCTATACACAATGGAATTTTATGCAGCCATGAAGAAGAACAAAATGTTATCATTCGCTGGTAAATAGATGGAATTGGAGAACATCATTCTGAGTGAGGTTAGCCTGGCCCAAAAGACCAAAAATCATATGTTCTCCCTCATATGTGGACATTAGATCAAGGGCAAACACAACAATGGGATTGGACTTTGAGCACATGATAAAAGCGAGAGCACACAAGGAAGGGGTGAGGATAGGTAAGGCACCTAAAAAACTAGCTAGCATTTGTTGCCCTTAATGCAGAGAAACTAAAGCAATTTCTCTAATCTTATAGAAGGAATAAATTATCATCAAGTGAATGAAAATTTGGAATCAATACAGAACCTAGATGTATGGCGGAACCTGAGGATAATATAATAATTTAGAAAAAATACAAGGCATGTTATATGTAAAACAAATGGCCACTAATTTTCAATTGTACACAACACTTTCTCCATCCCCTTCTTTGTCCTTCAGAAACTTTTGATATGTACATTTGAGCAAGAACTGAAATGGGCTTCATGTTTAAATGTAGATATTTCAGTACACTAAATGCACCATTCAATGGTCATACACTTTAATGGTCAGAATGTATCAGCAAAAATTCATCTATTCTGATGAAACCATCAGATTTGAATTTAGTACATGAGATAGTATATGGTGCAGAGATGTTTTCAGCAATGTGAAAGTGTTCCAGTTTTTGATGTGTCCCCATTTGACTAATGTTGCCTCTTCTTATTTATAAGAAAAAAAGTTTTCTTAAAAGGAAAAATGAATCCAACACTGTGTGCAACACAATCTTCTCAGTGTTATCTTTAAATCTGCTGAGAAACCTTCTCTCAGAAAATAGAGATAGAAGTCTTAGTGCAAGAGAAGTATATAAAAGTCTTTAGGCATTGTCTGAAAACCTTCAGACAGCCAGCAAGTACTCAGTACTCTATTCCAGTGTAAGAAGCAACAGCTTCCAACATCAGCCTGAAAAGCTCTCCAGGGAACTTCAGGAAGATAACCCATTAATATAAACAGTGTTCTCATATTGTTTTACAGTATCTCACTTCAAGATACCCATAGGAAGAAATAGAATTAACATTTCAGAAAATATGAGTGTTTACTCTAAAAAGCATATTTAAAATATCATTACAAACCTTCACAAAAAACAGCTACATATTTACATTGCACTTTAACATTAGAGATGAATTATTATAATTCAGTACATAAAAATATTATTACTACGTGACTGAGTTTTTACAGACTTCATTTCCTTATTTGAAAATGACTTTACAGTACAATTCCTACACAATAGCAAGGTAAGTGGTTGCTATTCTTCATGTATTTGGTGTGCTAATCCATAGATCATATGTAATGACATTGATAGAATTATTTTATTTTTTCTTGATTACACAGGCATTTATCATAACGTGGAATAAAACCATCACAGTTTATTTTCATGTTTAAAGCAAAATAAAAATTTCAGATAATTAAATGTAACTTTGGAAAACAAGTTTCTTTCATAATCTCTGTAGATAGTTTTAACAGATTTATGAGAAAAATAGAAACAGAAGAAATATTGTGAAGTAGTTTACATACATTACTTGGCTAATTGCCCTAAACTTTATGTAACATGTGAACTTAACCTCAATTCACTATAGTTAGATAAACAAAAATAAATGCACCTCAGACATAAGATAACAAAAAGTCAAGATTTCAAGAAACATGTAATTTTCATCTCTTAATAAGATATTCTTTCAAAGACAGTATTTCAGAAAGTAGTTGTTTTCTTTGCTTTATTTTTTCTTAATCTACCTCATAAAAGAACTCCATCCCTCCAGTATAAAAACTATAAAATACTTCCATAGAGTATTAAATATTCTAGGATCATCTCTCTGAAAAGTTTCATCAGAAACTATAAAACTTAAATTGCAATTCCTGAATGGATACTATTAAAGTACCCTGGATTTAGTCATAAATCTTTTAAGCAAAAGGGAACTCAGGGACATTGCTAAAGTAGAAAGCTGCACAAAATCTCAACCGTCATTTACAAAATTTCTTTCCATACAATTTAACTTTGAAGCTTTCAAACTCATTTTATTCTCCAACATCAACAAACCACTTCAAGCAAAATCAAGTTACCTTCGCCACTGTACAGTCCTCTAAACAGATTATTAAAAAGGTAAAAAGAGAAATCATCCCTCTTTTCACATTTCCATTTATTTTCTTCTGTGATCAAAGGCAGAATGATTGTATTTCATAAGAATTGTTTTGAAATATCATTATGCCCACATGCCAGCTCTCATTCTAGGACACTTGCTTCTAAACTCAGCCCTTTCCTGACATAAGCAGGCACTTGCTGCAGTGCAGAATGTCAGTTTAGTCAGTTAGAACTTTCATTGCAGAAATTCAGTGCCATGTCGTCACCCAGATAAAGCAGCACATACCTTAATTGAAATATTCTCCGTGAATGGATGAGAAATCCGTCAAATCAACCGTGAATGGGGTAGGGAGATGGAACTTTTCAATCAACACCCTCTAAGTAGCAGCAGCATCCTGTGCTCCTCTCCTCTGTTTATGTGGAGCTCCTCACTGTCTAAAGGGAGAAAAAGAACAGCTGAAATCCTCAGAGATTCCCAGTGAGTAAATGAGGACTAAGCGCTGTTTCTTAACGGGAGATTCTCTGTGAGCCTGCACTGTTTGGAGGCTCCTTAACTACTTGATGGACTCCTGTCATGTCCCTAGACCCAGGCGATACCCACTGACCTGATTAGTGGGAACGCCTCCCCCCAACCCCCCAGGCAACACGTGCCTAGTGTTAGGGGGTTCTCCAGGGAGCTGGGAAAGGAACAGAGGCCACTTGGGAATCTGGTCTTTTCCAGCCTAATGGATGAACTTCAACTATAACTATAATTTGCAAGCCATTGCAGGACTTAAACAAATGTGCTTTTTCCTGCCGTTTTTCAAGATGCATATGTCTTAGATATAAGGTACAGTGAAACAATTACTACACTGATAGAACTGATTTTTAAGACAAGTCTAAAACTGAAAAAGGTATAAAGCAATGTGATGAAAAAGATAGCTATACTTGTCTTTGCCCCTAGCCTGCTACATGTATCAACCTCTGTCTAAGTAAAATGACTATAAAGGTTTATTGCAGCCCTCCAGAGTACAACTCTCTGAATATATAAAAGGGTAGTATTCATTCTAAACAAGCGTATTTGGAGGTAATGTACAGACACAAGCACACAGACCTAACCATGAAGAACAGATCATTGTTCCGAAACTTTTACAAATAGCATTTTAAATTAGCATAACACTTACAAAAACGTTTTCATTGTAATATTAATCAGAGTAACAGCAGAGTGCATTACAGCTAATTGAATCATCTCTCCTACTATCTTTTGAAGTACTGATTTAATAAAGCAAAAACAAGCAAAGGTATGAAAGGACTGAACCCACCAAACGAATATTTAAATGTAGTCATGTGCCTTCACCTACCTGCTGATTCCCATCCATCCTCCAATCCTTTTGCAACTGACCTACTTCTTAGGACACCGCCACATCTCCCACATCCAAAGTGACTAGTTCCCTGAAGTGAAGGTCATGGAACTATATACCAAAGCTCCAAATGGTTAATTTTTGACAGCACTCACTTTTGCAGGAGAAAATTATGCAAATAACATAAAAAGAACAGATGAAAAAAGTCATTTGCATGTCTTGAGGGTGAGAAAATTCTCATTGCCAGAGAGGGAACTGACGAGTGTCCTCTCACAATGATACTGTGTGATATGTTCAGTACTTCTGTTTTTCCAAGTAGGTCTCACTTGGGACATATGGTATTCCTTTAGTGTGGTGTGAGGTGTGTGTGTGTGTGTATGTGTGTGTGTGTGTGTGTGTGTGTGTATGTGTGTTCTGAGAGAGAGAGAGAGAGAGAAAAGAAAAGCTCTATTTGCATTGCAATATTTATGTACATCTAAGTGTCTTAAGAAACCCCTAAATTTCCAAGAGGAAATGCACAAAACACACACAATAGAAAATTTGTTTGCCCTATCTATGCCAAGTAAATCTTTTTAAAAATCTTATTAATATGCTAGCTCTTTCATGGAACTTCTTGGTTGAAGAAAAAAATCAGTAAAATTGAGTTGCTCTAAATAGGACAGATGCACATACTGGAGCTTAAAACACAGATATCTCCCTACAGACGTGGTGGAGGAGGGGCTGCTACAGCCTGCCTTGCAGAAGTCTCCTGCTCCCTCACCTGGTGGAGGGTGAGAGCTGAAGGTGAAGGCACTTGATCAATATACTTCAGGAGAGGAACAGCAACTTTTGCAGCCTTTAAGCAGGAAGCACATTATCCAATTATAGACTGGCAGTAGAGTGTTCCAGTAGAAAAGAGGATGCTAAAATCGAAATTGATGCACCCTGAACATAAATAGCAAACAGGAAACATAACTGATAGTTTCTTCTGACAGGGTTCCTACTAGGCTTTAACACAGCACTTGTAAATGAAAGTTGGATCCATTTCGTGATTCTGATGTGTAGTTGGTCATGTAATTGAAGCACTCTGTTTCTCTTATTGGTATACGTCCCATTCTGAGGATATTCGCTTAAGTTGTAACTTCTTTTTAAAATCTTATAATATTTAACACAGGGCTTATAGTCATGAAACCTGTAAACCAGCAATTACTATCATAAACTAAAACAGGTGCAGATGAAACCAACCCTGTGCCTTAGGAGACAGTTTTAACTGAAACTCCAACCGTATACATTTGCACTGGTTGTACTTTCAAATACCCAGTCTTTCCATTCTCATAATTCTTCACTCTTAAACTTTTTCTGCAGAGAGTATGTGTTACCCCTGTAATCTTTACTTGTACATGAGACCACTAAATAATTTTATGTCAATGTGCATGCATGAGTGACAATGAAATGATTTTCTGTGAGGAGCATGAGGGAAGACAGTAGGGATGTGACAATATCACATATATAATATATTTCACAGTCGCTGTATGCCAGGTACTCTGAATTTGCCACACAACCACTATAAGAGGAAACCCATAGTTAAAACTAAGTTCACTCTCATTATAAAATATTAATGAACATTTAGACATCCCAAAACTTTAAAGCCCACCAAATATAATATGGCCAACAAATTAGGAAAATTATCTAGTTTCTGTGACTTACAAAAATTATTTTGGCATCCTTAACATATTTTTTGTGACTGGTAGAATATTAAATTATAATCATTTTGTCATACAATATATTTGGTTATACATTACCAGAAAATTCAAGCAAAAATAAATGTTAGCCTAAAAACTAAATTCAATCTAGAACTTTCAAGTGATATAATTTCAGTAGCACAAATTAGTCAACATCAAAAATTTTTTTTTATAATTCATTTGCTCTCTCAAACAACCAAAATAATTATTGTCTTTTTAACAGTAAAATGATCCTCCTCTATGCATTTGGCTATTTCAAGAACACTTAATAAAACTATATTAGGTGAAAATTTTGTCAATTTTTGAAGTTCAAGTTCTATAAGAGTCATAATTTAATAGCAAAGATCAAAAGAAATCTGAAGCTAAAAATTAATTTCTAGTTAGTTCAAGCTTCTTCTAGAAGTTTTTTAAAACTGACATGAATCCCATCATTTCAGATTTCTTTGAAATTCCCAGATGTGTTCATAAGCTTTCAGAGAAATGTTGTGACCAAACTTTTTTAAAATGTCTAATAAAATTCTGTCTAAAA